>NC_079214.1:24363872-24663872 GCF_029633865.1 Lampris incognitus | reverse complement strand
AGGACAGAGGAAGGAAGACAAGGAGACTTGGTGGTGGAATGAGGAAGTACAGCAAATTATACAGAGGAAAAGGTTGGCAAGGAACAAGTGGGATAGTAAGAGAGTTGAAGAAAGTAGACAGGAGTACAAGGAGATGCAGCGTAAAGCAAAGAGAGAGGTGGCAAATGGAAAGGAAAAGGCGTATGGTGAGTTGTATGACAGGTTAGACACTAAGGAAGGAGAAAAGGACTTGTACCGATTGGCTAGACAGAGGGACCAAGCTGCAAAGGATGTGCAGAAAGTTAGGGCGATCAAGGATAGAGATGGAAATGTGCTGACAAGCGAGGAGAGTGTGCTAAGAAGGTGGAAGGAATACTTTGAGGGGCTGATGAATGAAGAAAATGAGAGAGAGAGAAGGTTGGATGATGTCGGGATAGTGAATCAGGAAGTTCAGTGGATTAACAAGGAGGAAGTGAGGGCAGCTATGAAGAGGATGAAGAGTGGAAAGGCAGTTGGTCCTAATGACATACCTGTGGAGGCATGGAGATGTTTAGGAGAGATGGCAGTGGAATTTTTAACTAGATTGTTTAACACAATCCTGGAAAGTGAGAGGATGCCTGAGGAGTGGAGAAGAAGCATACTGGTACCGATTTTCAAGAACAAGGGCGATCTGCAGAACTGTAACAACTACAGAGGTATAAAGTTGATCAGCCACAGCATGAAGATTTGGGAAAGAGTAATAGAAGCTAGGTTAAGAGGAGAGGTGATGATCAGCGAGCAGCAGTATGGTTTCATGCCACGAAAGAGCACCACAGATGCGATGTTTGCTTTGAGAATGTTGATTGAGAAGTATAGAGAAGGCCAGAAAGAGTTGCATTGTGTCTTTGTAGATTTAGAGAAAGCTTATGACAGAGTGCCGAGAGAGGAGGTGTGGTATTGTATGAGGAAGTCAGGAGTTGCAGAGAAGTATGTAGGAGTGGTGCAGTTTACGTATGAGGGAAGTGTGACAATGGTGAGGTGTGCAGTTGGAATGACAGATGGGTTCAAGGTGGAGGTGGGATTACATCAAGGATCGGCTCTGAGCCCTTTCTTGTTTGCAATGGTGATGGACAGGTTGACGGACAAGATCAGGCAGGAGTCTCCATGGACGATGATGTTCGCGGATGACATTATGATCTGTAGTGAGAGTAGGGTGCAGGTTGAGGAGAGCCTGGAGAGGTGGAGGTATGCACTGGAGAGAAGAGCAATGAAAGTCAGTAGGAGCAAGACGGAATACCTATGCGTGAATGAGAGGGAGGACAGTGGAATGGTCAGGATGCAAGGAGTGGAGGTAACAAAGGCATTTGAGTTTAAATACTTGGGGTCAACTGTCCAAAGTAACGGGGAGTGCAGTAGAGAGGTGAAAAAGAGAGTGCAGGCAGGGTGGAGTGGGTGGAGAAGTGTGTCAGGAGTGATTTGTGACAGAAGGGTACCAGCAAGAGTTAAAGGGAAGGTTTACAAGATGGTTGTGAGACCAGCTATGTTATATGGTCTGGAGACAGTGGCACTGACAAAAAGACAGGAGGCGGAGCTGGAGGTGGCAGAGTTGAAGATGGTAAGATTTTCACTGGGAGTAACGAAAAAGGACAGGATTAGGAACGATTATATTAGAGGGGCAGCTCAGGTTGGACGGTTTGGAGACAAAGCAAGAGAGGCAAGATTGAGATGGCTTGGACATGTGTGGAGGAGAGATGCTGGGTATATTGGGAGAAGGATGCTGAATATGGAGCTGCCAGGGAAGAGGAGAAGAGGAAGGCCAAAGAGGAGGTTTTTGGATGTGGTGAGGGAAGACATGCAGGTGGCTGGTGTGACAGAGGAGGACACAGAAGACAGGAAGAAATGGAAATGGATGATCCGCTGTGGCGACCCCTAACGGGAGCAGCCAAAAGTAGTAGTAGTAGGTGTTATTGGATTTACATTTTCCTTCTGAACTCCAGTTTTGGAAACAGGCGAAAGAAGTGCCAAAATGATTTTAGTGCAAATTGAAAGGGCAACCTCACTCCCAACATTGCTAAAGCTCGCTGATATGGTCATATTACAAATAATGTTGAAACAAATAGGACAACTCGGGTTTTTGTTTAACATAGAGCATGTAATATAGAGGAATATGCATGCCATGCAGACTGAGTTAATCAAAAGCTCCCTCAGGGAGATTCTGGTCAATTTTGAGCCATAAAGTAATGTTGCAAATAAGACGGTGTAACTTCTGTTTTGGGCAACAGCTACCTCCATCCGTTCTTTGTTTTGCAATAAAACTTTAACAATTGGCAGGGAGTTTCTGATCAGCGGTACTGATAACTGCAAATTTCAATTTCACACATTTGCTAAAGCACCATTGCTGCAAACACTGAAAATTGCATAAACTCTGACGTAAACAGGAAATTGTGTTTCAAAATATGTGAAATCAAGGGACTTTGCTTCACAACATCTGAAGAGGGCTGTTATAAAAAATTAAGCGATTTAATGGTAAATGACCTTTGGCAAATATAACATCAAGGTCTGATCAGTAGCCTATAATGGCTAAAAAAAATACAACTTACTCAACAAAAATATCACATCACTTTTTTCAACATCGGCATAATGACCCCTGTTCCCACTTGTGTCTTTCTGTTCATTTGTGATGAAAGTTCATGAAGTTGTTCAAATTGCGGTCACTGACATGCTGCACATGGTTAAACACAACGGATGCAATGCTGATGCTCAGTTTATACATTGGTTTGCTTACTTCCACAACGTACTACATAGACTTGGCAAGCTGACTAACAGCTAACTTTCAGACAAGATAAAATGTAGGAAGGCTCATGTTATGGTGCAGTAACTTATAAAAATGATTTAAAAAACAAACAACCAAACACAAAGAAAAGCAGAGAAAATGATTGGAAGAGCTTGCCTGAGGACTGTTTCAGTAAGACATTGACAACAGGAAGTATAGAGCTCTAGGCATCACGTGACTAGGTTCACATTAAATCTTTTACAACACCATTTTAGCAAAAAAAGCTGTCATGCAAATCGAATGAAAACAAATGGTGCCATCAATTTCAAGCCTTCTGAGTTCACAGCACACTTCAATGAAATGGACATTGATCGATATGTTAAAAAGCTTAATAAACCAGATATCAGTGACCCTTATCATGCTTCTGGGGTACTTTATACACCCCTTGAAACTGCAGAAAGGGAGAAAGTTCCTGACCTCCAATAGCCAGATAACTACAACTATCTGATAACCTTTCCCTCCTTCTATGCTGGTGATTCTTTGAAGGCCTACAAAGGCCTGGAAGATTAAAAAAAAAGTTTTCTGGATTTATTAGGATTATTCAGTTGTGGATCTTCTTGCAAAAAAATTGAAAGTGTCACTTGACATTAACGATAACTGTCAGTTAATAGAGGTTCTGTCTGACAATAGGTGCTACCTACCTACTACCTTTAAATATTGTTTTAATTACTACATAAGACCGCGTTTACACCTAGTGCCAGATTTAACAGATCTACAGTTCAGTCACATCTTGAGCACAACCAAGCCCTCCACGGGGCCTTACCAGGGGTCTCCAGCACAGAGACACAGACGACAATGGTGTTTGAAGCTGGGATAAACCAACTTTGGAGAAGTAAGCAAATTCAAAAAACCCAAAAAAATCTTCTCTCCCCCTCGCTCTGCTTCTTCCTTTCCTCCCATAATCCCTCCTTCCAAAACCAGATTCACACATATGCCTGAGCTTGGCTGTTATAGCTGATAACTTGTTTTTCTTGATAAACCACCTAAAATGTTAAAAACATGGCAGGCTGATCTTGGCACTCTGTGATGTAAGCATAGCAGGATAAACAGCTGCAGGTAATAACATTGAAAATGAGCCTGTTGGATGTCAGTGTACCAAAGAACCAGCATTGACAATACTAAAGACAATTGTTAGTGCTAGTTCTGTCTGTCTGTGAATGCTGATAGAGAAGAAGAAGGGAGACTTAATTCATCTTACTGCTACAAACTAGAATACAAACACGTATGCAGGGAGTGCTGGCTGTTTCTTCTGCATTTTTCCCATCCTGCTGTCTTTCAGGCACCTGGGGACCAATTCCAAGGGACATCCATGTCATGGTCAGCACAGGAGAGTGTTCTGCATGGTTTTATTATGGTTCTTTTTATGTTGGAGGAAACCCATGTGAGCACAGGCAAAACATGCAAACTTCACAAAGAAAAGCCCCTAGTCTAGAGATAACCCACCTGAGCATGGGGAGAACATACAGAGTACACACAGACACCCACTGCATACCAACAGGCCTGAGGAGAACATGCAAACTCACCCAGTGCTAACACCGCCCCAGGAAGGAATCGAACCTAGGACCCTCTAGCTGTGAGGCAGCAGTGTGCCACCACGCCTGTCTGTCTGCGGACTGCAAGAGAGGGGTGTAACGTACAAGACATGCCCCCACAGTGAAAGAAATGGCCCCTGGGCTGAGGTTAATGTTGGGAGGTTAAGGTATGGGTAAGTGACGGGAGTCCTGTTGCGCCCCTACACGTTCCGCCCCTGTCTTCCAGTCTGCCGACAGATACTTCTCCATAGAAGTGCTGCTGGTACACCTAAATCAAACAGACCCATTATTAATGTTATTAGTTGCAGCTGTGTTTATGCTGTTATGCTAATGTTGCAGAGAATCAAGACCAGTCTTGCATGTTTTTAACCTTTAGAAGGTTTTTTTTACCTATAGATGTCAGCAAACTTACTAAAATGGTCGAGGGTTTAGTTAGTCTTTTAAAACATGCAACATTAAAAACATCAGTGCTAAAACCAGCTAGTTAAAAACAGCAATACATCTGCAGTCTTTTGATGGTGTGTCATCATGAGAGTGCAGATGTGATTTAACCTGTCTCGAATCAGTTAAACTGACTCAGGACAGCTGCACCCGCACACACTCCCCAACATCAGTATATAAAAGCTTTAGGCAGTTTTCTATATTTATTTAGCTTTTTAGAATCTTTAGGGATGCAATAAAAAGATCTTTTTCCTTGACCCTTCTTGTTCTGGCAACCGACAAAGGCTACCTATCGTTTTAAACTCCAATGAAAAGACTGCAACTAAAAACACTGGATTCCTGCCAATAAGGTGTTGTTATGATTGAGGCAGATGGATGCTGATGTAGAGTGACGTCAACTACTGGGGCTCTATTGGAAGAGCAGATGTACCGTAGACTGATTCTTCAAATAAGAAATGCATTGTGTTTCAGAGAAATTGTCTTTACCAAACCACATATATTCTCTAAACAAAATATTTCCTTAACTGATTACCACGAGTAATCAGGTTATTGGTTTCCATAGGAACAGATTCACAGTGGTAGGTGGTTTGATGCATTTCTGTTGCATCAGTAGATCCGAGTCAGGACATCTAAATTAGCTGAAATTTAACAGTGAATCTCTTACCAGAAGACAAATTGCGTACCGAACAAGGACACTGACTATAGTTCTCAAAATATCCAATATTTGTGTAAAGTGAAAAGATGCACAATTTTGTTAGCTGGGAAAATTTCAATTATGAGACTATTTTTCAGACACATGATGTTTGTAAGATGTAGACTATTTTACATTACCCATCTTCACCTGTGCATTTCATCCTCTTTTATGTGCTTATCATCTAAACTGAACCTTAATGGCAATATATGAATGTTTAAGGTTTGAATCAGTGTTCATTAATGTCCCATGTAGGTGTTATAAGACTGTTTTCCAGGCATCTTAAAACATTTATTAAGAAATGTTTATGTGGACAGGCATCACTTGGTTTTTAGATGGGGGGTTAAGGGGTGTTATTAGCAATACGATGATGCAAATTTAGTCTAGAAGAGGGAAAAAAACCAAATATCACATGAAAAGCCTTGTTTTATTGTCAAGAGATTGAGTGGAACTGATGAGAAGCTGAGAAAAACCAATAAAAAAATTACTCTCCATTAGGTTACTCCACATCAAGAGACTTGATTAGTCTAACAGTGTACGACCATAGATGTGTAGACTTGCTAGCCCTTGGCTAACAGGTTGGACCCTTTAGTTGACTGGTTATCCAAGGGCTAGCAAGTATACACATCTGTGGTCGTACACTGTTACACTAGTAAGACTAATAATAACAATAACAATAATAATAATACATAGCTCCCCGCCTGCCGCCCAATGACTGCTGGGATAGGCTCCAGCATCCCCGCGACCCTGAGAGCAGGATACGTGGTTCAGATAATGGATGAATGGATAATAATAACAATAATAATCCCCTCCGAGAATTGCCACCTTAATATGGTGGAGGGGTTTGTGCTTCCTGGTGATCCTGGGAGCTGTGTTGCTGGGAGCAATAGCCCATGGTAGAGCATCCCAAGGCAAATTGGTCCCAGGGGAGGGGCCAGACTAAGAGCGATTCCCAAGAAACCCAATGAAATGACACCAGCAGAGTTACAGCACCTTGCCTGGAAAAGGGAAACCGGGGCCCCCTCCTGGTGCCAGACCTGGGAAGGGAGCTCGCTGGCGAGCGTCTGGTGGCCAGGCCTTGGCCCATGGGGCTCATTCGGGCCCAGCTCAAAAAAACAACATGGAGCCACCACCCCATGGACCCACCACATGCAGGGATGAGCACTGGGGTAGGGTGCAATGCAGGCCGGGCAGCAGGCAAAAGAGGGGGCTGGGTGTGCCGATTTCTGGCATCGCAGATTGGTCCTCGGAATGTAGACTGTCACCTCTCTGGCAGGGAAGGAGCCTGAGCTGTTGTGGGAGGTGGAGTGGTACCAACTAGATAGAGTTGGGCTCACCTCCACACATAGCATGGGCTCTGGTACCAAATTCCTGGAGAGGGGCTGGACTCATTGTTTTTTCGGAATTGGCCAAGGTGACAGGCGCCGGGCGGATGTGGGGATACTCACAAGTCCCCGGTTGAACACCGCCATGTTGGAGTTGTCCCCGGGGAATGAGAAGGTCACCTCTTTACGACTGTGAGTCGCTTCGTACCAGAATACCTTAGGCCAAAGATCGATGACAGACTTCATGGTCGTATCATCAGATCTGTGGCTGTATGTTTTGGACACTCGGTTGAAGAGAGGAGCAGAGCTGTCAACTAATCACCACCTGGTGGTGAGTTGGATCAGATGGTGGGGAAGGTTGCTGGACAGACCTGACAAACCCACATGTGTAGTGATGGTGAACTGGGAACATCAGGCGGAGGCCCCTGTCCATGAGGTCTTCAACTTCCACCTCCAGAAGAAGTTCTCATGTATCCGGAGGGAGGCTGGGGACATGGAGTCTGAGAAGGCCATGTTCAAAGCCTCTATTGCAGATGCGGCAGGCAGGAGCTGTGGTCATAAGGTCATCAGTGCTTGTTGACGTGGCAACCTAAGAACCCGCTGGTGGACACCGGTGGTGAGGGAAGCCATCAGGCTGAAGAAGGAGGCCTTTCGGGCTTGGTTGGTCCAGGGGTCTCCTGAAGCAGCAAACAGGCACCAGGAGGCCAGAAGGGCTGCGGCTTCAGTGGTCGCAGAAACAAAAACTGGGGTGTGGGAGGAGTTCGGCGAGGCTATGGAAGAGGACTTTCGGGTGGCCTCAAGGAAGTTCTGGCAAACCATCCGGCGACTCAGGAAAGGGAAGCTGTGCTCGACTCAGGCTGTGTTCGGCCGGGGAGGGGAACTGTTGACCCGGACTGGGGATGTTGTTGAGTGGTGGAAAGAACACTTTGAGGAGCTCCTGAACCTGGCTAACACGTCCTCAGTGGAGGAGGTAGAGTCTGAAGACTCAGGGGAAGCCCCACCCATGTCCCTGACAGAGGTCTCTGAGGTAGTTAAGAAGCTTATCGGTGGCAAGGCGCCAGGTGTGTCTGAGAATCGCCCTGAGATGCTGAAGGCTCTGGACATTATTGGGCTGTCTTGGCTGACATGCCTCTTCACTGTTGCGTGGAGGTCAGAGACAGTACCTGTGCAGTGGCAGACTGGAGTGGTGGTTCCCTTATTTAAAAAGGGGGACCGGAGGGTGTGCTCCAATTATCAGGGCATCACATTGCTCAGCCTCCCTGGGAAAGACTACTCTAGGATGCTGGAAAGGAGGCTCCAACTGACTGTCGAACCTTGGATCCAGGAGGAACAATGTTGATTCCGTCTGGGCCGTGGAACAACGGACCAAGTCTTTACCCTTGCAGAAGTGTTGAGGGGGGCATGGGAGTTTGACCAGTCAGTCTACATGTGTTTTGTGGACTTGGAGAAGGCTTATGACCATGTGCCCTGGGGCACATGGTCATAAGCAGTTGCTACAAGCCATCCGGTTGCTACAAGCCATCCGGTCCTTGTATAACCAAAGTGAGATCTGTGTCCGTATTCTCGGCACAAAGTCAAACACGTTTTCCATGGGTGTCATACTCCGCCAAGGTTGTCCCTTGTCTCTGATCCTGTTTGTGATATTCATGGACAGGATCTCAAGGCGCAGCCAAGGTGAGGAGTGTGTCTGTTTTGGGAACCTCAGAACTGCATCTCTGCTCTTCGCCGATGATGTGGTTTTGTTGGCTTCATCTGAATGTGACCTCCAGCACGCACTGGGGTGGTTTACAGCTGAGTGTGGAATGGCCGGGATGAGGGTCAGCACCTCCAAGTCTGAGGCCATGGTTCTCTACCAGAAAATGGTGGATTGTTCCCTCCAAGTTGGGGATGAGTTGTTGCCTCAAGTGAAGGAGTTCAAGTATCTTGGGGTCTTGTTCAAGAGTGAGGGTAGGATGGAGTGAGAGATTGACAGGCGGATTGGTACAGCATCAGCAGTAATGCGGATGTTGTACCGGACCATTGTGGTGAAGAGGGAGCTGAGCCGGAAGGCAAAGCTCTCAATTTACCAGTCAATCTTCATTCTAACCCTCACCTAAGGTCATGAGCTTTGGGTAGTGACCGAAAGGGTGAGATCACAGATGCATGCGGCTGAAATGAGTTTCCTCCATAGGTTGTCTGTCTGGGCTCAGCCTTAGAGATAGGGTGGGGACATCCGGAGGGAGCTTGGTAGTAGAGCCGTTGCTCCTTCACACTGAAAGGAGCCAGTTGAGGTGGTTTGGGCATCTGATTAGGATGCCCCCTGGGCTCCTTCCTTTGGAGGTTTTCCAGGCACAGCCAACTGGGAGGAGACCCCGGGGTAGACCCAGAACTCGCTGGAAGGACTACATATCCAATCTGGCCTGGGAATAACTTGGAATCCCTCAAGAGGAGCTGGAGGGCATTACTGGGGAGAGCGATGTCTGGAGTGCTCTACTTAGCTAACTGCAACTGCGACCCGACCCCAGAGAAGCAGCTGAAGATGAATGAATGAATGAATAATAATAGTAATAATAATAAAGTGTTGATAATTTTGCATTTGTAAGCAAATAATGAGACATACACTACCGTTCAAAAGTTTGGGATCACCCAAACAATTTCGTGTTTTCCATGAAAAGTCACACTTATTCACCACCATATGTTGTGAAATGAATAGAAAATAGAGTCAAGACATTGACAAGGTTAGAAATAATGATTTTTATTTGAAATAAGATTTTTTTTACATCAAACTTTGCTTTCGTTAAAGAATCCTCCATTTGCAGCAATTACAGCATTGCAGACCTTTGGCATTCTAGCTGTTAATTTGTTGAGGTAATCTGGAGAAATTGCACCCCACGCTTCCAGAAGCAGCTCCCACAAGTTGGATTGGTTGGATGGGCACTTCTTTGAGCAGATTGAGTTTCTGGAGCATCACATTTGTGGGGTCAATTAAATGCTCAAAATGGCCAGAAAAAGAGAACTTTCATCTGAAACTCGACAGTCTATTCTTGTTCTTAGAAATGAAGGCTATTCCATGCGAGAAATTGCTAAGAAATTGAAGATTTCCTACACCAGTGTGTACTACTCCCTTCAGAGGACAGCACAAACAGGCTCTAACAGGTACTATTTAATGAAGATGCCAGTTGGGGACCTGTGAGGCGTCTGTTTCTCAAACTAGAGACTCTAATGTACTTATCTTCTTGCTCAGTTGTGCAACGCGGCCTCCCACTTCTTTTTCTACTCTGGTTAGAGCCTGTTTGTGCTGTCCTCTGAAGGGAGTAGTACACACCGGTGTAGGACATCTTCAATTTCATCCCTGGTCATCCTCTGTGTGGAGTTTGCATGTTCTCCCTGTGTCTGTGTGGGTTTCCTTCGGGTGCTCCGGTTTCCTCCTACAGTCCAAAGACATATAGGTCAGGTTAATTGGCCTTACTAAATTGTCTCTAGGTGTGTGTCAGCCCTGTGATGGACTGGCGGCCTGTCCAGGGTGTCTCCCCAGCTGCCGCCCAATGACTGCTAGGATAGGCTCCAGCATCCCGTGACCTGAATTTGGATAAGCGACTTGGGTAATGAATGGATGGAATAATAAAGTGGCAAAAATGGAAACATAACCTATGCAATTTGGGGGGTGCCTTTATCCAAACTACTTAACAATACTCATAAAGTATTGCACATACATACATTTTAGGTGTTGGTAGCCCCTCTCTAAATAATGGGGTTAGATGAGTGGCAGCCAAGGAAAGGAAGCCATTGAACAGTGCTGACACAAGCCTACTCCCTAATCTACAGTATTGTCAAGACCCTCGATCATTTGGCTCTCAGTTTCGCCCCGCTAGGCTGTGGGGTGAAGCTATGTCACCCTATCTAAGCCCCGGGCAGACTTATCAGCTGTTTGGATGCCGGGGTGTTAAAGAGAATCACTGGCTGGGCAGGCACATACCTCCCTCGTGGCATCATCAAATCCCGACGGCTGGACTCGACTTCACTTACTGTCCCCTGTCAACAACTGCTTTGGGTTCAGTTACCACTGGTATTCTAATCAGTCACTATTATGGGCTAAACAGCTACACTGGCCCTGAGGCCAGCTGTCAGGCATGTATGAATGTGTCTTGATACATGCATGCATTTGCAATAGCTTACCAGCATGGGGGCAGTACAGCTTGATAAATATTTGATTAATAGATACACATCCACATACAAACACACACACACACACACACACACACACACACACTCACACAGACTGCCTTTTGACAGGAGTCAACCCCCACTCAAAGTTAATTATAAAGTGATTAATCTCATCAAGGCTTTTATGACATGATGGACTGCCATGTGATGACAACTCAGAGTTTCTGGTCTTCCTCAGGTGCCAGTACTCACACACACACACACACACACACACACACACACACACACACACACACACACAATAACACACTTCCATTTCCTGATTAGTGTGTGCTGTTGAACATGTTAAGTGGGCCACCACCACATAAGTGCCTCGGCTGAGCAGTGACTTGGTAGCGGGATAAGAGAGAGAGAAAGAGTGATGGGCTTTGGGCAAACTGCCAACTCAGTGATAAGCAAACTGTAGCAAAGCTAGAAGTGGAGAGAAACCTGATAGCAGGATGGCAGCACTCAACATGTTAGAGATGAGGGATGGAGGGGGGGAAGGGCATAACACTGACAACAGCATTACTTTTAAGTGGACTGCTTGAGGATATTAACAGGAACACATGCTGGATGGCTGGATGTGTTTGTGATGGACAAGCGGGGTGGGCTGGGGGTGCACAGTGGTGATCTGATAGGCTATTAAGAGTGGCCAAAAGCCACCATAGCATTGCATTTGCAGGCGGAGAAGCCTTTGTCTTACCACGCTACTATTATACTACTCTGCAATCTTTGTACAACCATATCCCTCTGCCCATGTCAGGCAAAGTTTTTGAAAACTCTGGAGATATTCGACAATGTTTCCACGAGCCAGTGGCTGTGGAGCCCAGTTTATTATATTGGGATTTTACCTGGTGGCATTTCCAGAATAGCTTTCTATGAAATGTCACATGATGTGAACTTGGCATGGTCATAGATTTGTTTTCACAGCCAGTACATGCACAGAAACACACAGATAACCACACTGCAATATACAGATATACATACAGATATGTAAACACACAACATTCACTCACATCCACTGATAAATCTGGCTCTATGCTAGGTCAGTGAGGCAGCTTGTTTAGTGCTGCTATGGCAGAAGGGACACAACTTCTGCCAAAGCGAGCTCTTCTCCATTTCAGTGTTCTGTATCTGCTGCCTGATGGCAATAGAGTGATGTATGAACTGAGGAGGTGATCGGTGTCATTCACTGTTGTGAGTGCAAGGCATGTGACGGCTCTGTTCACGTCTGAGGATGGGTGTTGGGGAGTGGATGATCTTGGAGGCAGCATGTGTGATCCTGACAAGTGTGTTTTTGTTGGCGATGGTCAGCATGGTATAGAAACAGAGGGAATGGTACAGCAGGATGGGTTGGATTATGCTTTTGTAAAGTAACAACAGGAGGTGGGGGGCAACAGAAAATGCTCTGAGCTTGCGGATGACGTGGAGTCTCTGCTGGGATCGTTTATGGATATCAGTGATGTATTGATCAAAGCTGAGTTTACTGTCTAAAGTGAGTCCAAGATATTTGAAGTTGGCCTGCATTAGGATTTTATATGGCATGCAAATAACATGGTGGTGATGCAAATGCAGGCTTGAAATAAAGTGAGCCCTGTCAGTATCCATATGGTGAACATTGTGCATACTAGAATTTTAATAGTTAATAAGTGGCCTCTAATAATATTACTGGTTTAGATATCAGCCCTCAAAATTATTTTTGTCTATAAAATAAATAAATAATTAGAAAAGGCCCTGGTCCTATAACTTTTATTCAAAATGCCTGCTAGCAGTATGATGCCACCATCATAGGACAAGGTTTGTAAAGTTTGTTCGTGTATCTCCAAGTTAGAGTTGATTTGAGATTTGTAGATGGAAGGTACTTTAGATAGATGCGGGGAAGCTTAAAATAAAGATGTAAAAAAAAAAGGTGCAAGAGGCAAGATAAGAACGAAGTTGAAGAGCATATTCTTCCTTTTCTGCTTTGAGAGCACTTTATTCTCAGATCGATAAAAATGGGCCACGTTTTCAGTTGACAGACCACATTTCCCGCTGGGTTATCTATCAGTTCCATTAGTGCAATGTTTTTTGCCACTGAATTATCTTTTAAACTGCATTTCTAGTATTAAGGGTTTAAAATCATGCGGGTTTTTTTTCTTTTTAAATTCTCATTACTTATTTATTTTATTTTATTTTATTTTATATGCAATGTGTTTTACATATATGTGTAAGTATACATCTGAATACTGGGGTATGCGAACACATGCATAGAGTCTCTATTTGAAAATGCAAGCCTATAGCATTATAAACTGGTGAGCCAGCTCACAGTGAGATAAGGGTGGAGTGGGATTTGGTTAGGGGTGTGTGGGTCTAATGGCTTCAGTATATACAATATTTTTGTGAAGCTAATATCTCTGTTATTGTCCTACTGCAATAAAATGTGTTCACGAAAAAAAGAAGAAACATTCCATGTTGTTTCTCTTAAAACTGTGCTTACTTACCTGCAACACAAACTAAGCTACGATTCGGCCGAGAGTTGAACTCTTAACCTCTATTACAATAATTACAGAATACTGTAATTATTCCAGACTGCATCAGAGATCCTTCCTGTTCCAGTTCCTTGGAGACATGGTGGGCTCTGAATTTATTACTATGGGAGGAGTGGGGTAATAACGGCTATTGATCTGACTAAGTGAGAGCCTTCTCCCAGAGCTGAAGGGCATGTGCTCAGCAAGTCCAGACGTTATCTGATGGCCTATGAAATCGATGGACCGGCTGCAATCTCCTAGGTGATTTACCTCTCCCATTTATCACACAAGGGTGAATGCACCCACACCCGCAATAACAGTGCACAAGAAATAGCATGCGCAGTAGCCATTCACTACAGAGGTATGCACTAACACTACACGGCAGCACAATTCTATCTCATGTATACACACAACCGCAAACAGCTCATTTAGCCTACAGCACTGAGGCAGTGCATGTGGGGGCTTGTTCCCTTGGAAACCATAGTCTGCTGTGGTCCATAATGAACTCGGTTCTCTGGTGGCCTGCTGAGTGACTGATGGAAAGATCAGAAAATGAAGCAGACATCTGAAATGACCATAAGGTGACATGTTACTCTCACCTACTGAGAAGAAATATTCCCTCAATGTTAATTTTATCTAGCAAGGGCATACTGGAAAATGATGATATTAGAAATAGAAATGGTGCAAGCATGCACAATAAAAGAACTCTGTAGAATGAAATATACCCACATATTTAAAAAAAAAAATTTTCCTCCCTTTTTCTCCCCAATTGTATCTGGCCAATCACCCCACTCTTTCTATTATTTTCTATATATTTTTCTATATATAGTTGTATTTTTATATTTTATATTTTAAAGCTAAATTTAGGGAACAACGTGGACAAATACTTTGTTGGCAGAGGACAGATGCAGAACAACGTGGCAATGTGTTGTAGCAAAATGCCTGTGTTTACATGTGGGCCAGACTGCGAAAGGACAATCCTAACATTTTAAACCTGACGATAGGTCACAAGAGACTTATTACCGTAGACTGACCTGGTTGATCACTCATATCTTCATCAACGTATATTCTCTGCCTGTGCCAAGTCATCTTTTGCAAAAACAGCATGCACCTATCAGAATTGCTGACATGATCATTGCTCACATACTGATTAGACCACAGCCACTGTGGCCATTTGGATATATCTTATATTTAGATATATCATTAAATATAAGACATTGTAAGAACTTAAATATTTCACAATGGTACTGAGTGTCTCTCGGCTGAGAAATGGGGCCTTGAGTACAAAAGAAGAAAAAGAAAACTATGGGGGAAGTGGGGATGGAGGGATTTATAATGGGTTATTTTCCACAGGTGTGAGGATTGTTGGGTGTTAACTACAGCAATCCATTGTTCTGTCTGCTATGAGATGTCAGGGTTTGACTTTCACCTGGACTGCTTAGAGGTATTTACAACAAGGGTGAAGAGCTCAGAAAGGCAGTGCTGAGAAATTAGGATCAAGTCAAGGGCCAAAACTATTAAAATATTATACATATAGCTATAAAAGTATTTCTTGTAAGACTTTTTAATCACATATTGACTAATTAACATAAAGTCTTAAACATTATTACAATGGTAATGATGGCGGCGATGACAAGAAACCATGGATTTTGAGAAATTATGAAATGTTGAACTCTCTGACCATGTTTTTAAAGATTTCACAAAAACTAACTAATAGCCTGTGTTATAGTCCTAGATACTGCACAAACCTCACTGCTTTAGTATTGAGTCACAGACCTGTTAATTTCTTTTTTTTTTTTTTATTCATCCAGGCTTCCTAGGCACCTGGCACCCTTTTCTTTTGTGCAGGTTCATCAATCATAGGAATGAAATTCTGAGCTGTGGTTACAGTCTTAGTGGAGAATGTGTCTTTCAGACATAGACTTATTGTATGATTTGCTGATCCTCACCGCAGAGCACATCTTTCTCACCCAGGCTGTTGCCTCTGTCCAGCAAACTGGAGCACTGAAGGCAGAACTGCAGTATCAGTATCTCCAGCCTCAAAAACTCAAGCTTGGGCGGTCAGTTCACTGTTTAACAATAATTCATTGACTTCTATCTGTCAGTATTCTGGCATGGTCCACACGTCAACTGTAATGGATGTGAAAAACTAAAACTACAAAACTCTATTTCCCCAGTTTTAGTGTCTACAAATCTGATGTTTGAGTGTGATTACTTTGTCAATTTTTATGTTGTGATGGTGAATGCATTTACCACTGATGGATAAATCTGGGACTATTTTGCTTCCCTGCAAACAAGGCTATGCTTGGGAGGTTCTTGCTGCAACATATTGTCAGTCACCTGTTTGTGTTCCTGTAGTCGTATAATCACAGTGTCCAGGTGGTCTGTTATGTTGAAAGGAAGGCCATGTTGTTACATTCTTTGCTCAGTTTCAAATTTCTCTTAAAAACTAGTGAATTCCACAAACATTTCATGTTCTAATGTTTTCATGTTCATACATCTGTGTTGAGTTTTTACTTGGAGACTTAAGGCCTTTCCCCCCCTGCTGACCTCTCTTCAGTATCAGCATTTATTTTTGAGCCATCTTATGCTAGCTAGCTAGCTTGGTCTCTTGTTAGGTGCCAGTGAGCAATAGCCAAGGCTGTGTTTTGAAAAAGTCTTGGCAGAACTGAACACTGCATTTATTTTGCAGTGTTCATTAACATGGCATAGTACAACTGTGACTTGTATTTCTGTACTTTCAAAAGTGCTACACTCGGTTAAGCCAAAATAAAATGTCAGCTCGGATTAAAAAATCATTTCTGGAAGGGCTTCAAGTTGGCGACTTGTGGTTTACAACAGGGAAGAAAAGCTATGGGAAGGTTTAGATGAGTAGACAATAAGTGTTGAGAAACCAAAAAGAAACCTCCAGTTCAATATCAGTTCTTGATTTTAGACTTTTGTTTGACTTTCTACAGGAAATAATGTAAATCACTCTCTCAAAAGTGGCTACACAATATGTTCTACCAAGCCAGTGTGTAAGTTCTCTAGCACCCTCCTCCACTCTCCAGCTACACTTGGTCCTACCCTCCTACACACTGTCGCCAGTGGCAATAGCAGAAGGAGCACTTGGCACTGCCCTGATTGTTATCATTCCATGGGAAGTGGCACAGTGGGCCTCACCATCATACACTAGCTTCCCTTTCACACTCCAGCTGAAGGACGGGAAAGGGTCACTTTGTTGACCGGCTTTTTAGAGTAGCCACTTGGACCGTAATCACCAAAAATAACACCAACCCTCTAAAGAGCCTCAAACCAGGCTGGCCTGCAGACCGGGTCACAATTGCTGGCTAAATGAGCATATTAATCACAGACAACAACAGAGGCTGAGCTACTCTGAATTCATTCATATTAAACAAAGCATTAGAGAAAAAATATGACTCAATCATGCTTAGTATCAACAACTCTGAACTCATTATAAGTCCAGATTGCCTGTATAAATACATAGACCTCTTGACTGGATATTGCTTTGAAGAGCAATAATTGTGTGAAATGCATTTGATGTATGTTTTGGAAAAAAAAAGAAGAAAAAAATTCAGTAACTCTCTCTTGGTGTCCTGCTTTTCAGAACAAAACCCTGTTTGAGATATGTCAAAGTCAAAGTCAAAAGTCAAAGTGTCTCTATCTTCTCTTACAGGGAAATCAGTTTGCAGCCAGTATAATAAAAGCTCTCACAAAAAAACAAAACATACAAACACCAAGGCAGAATTGACAACAGGACATAGTGGGCAAAGAGAACCAAAGGAGTTCAAATATACAGACCAAGGAAACAAGCGATCTGCAGGCAACAGATGAACACTATCTACCATTTCACAATTGAATGGCATTGGGGACAAAGGAAGCCTTGTATCTCTTAGTCCTATTACAGGGCATCCTCAACCGATGACCTGAGGGTAACAGCTCAAACTCTGGCTGAAGGGGGTGACCTTGGCACTCCAGAAGGGAAGTAGCCTTTCTGAACACCTTCCTATTATCAAGGTCAGTAAGCTGGACTTGACTTGGACTTAATATGTTTAAGAAGGTACAACGCATCCCTTCAGGTATTTACCTGCTCAGTTCAAGCTTGGTTACTGCCATAGGAATCATCTCTGAGAACCAAGTGAGAATAGACCCTTTTACAGTTGGCAAACAGTGATCACGTGATTTAGTATGCGCACGCATTTTGGCAGCAAAAAATTGATTTTATTATTTGCAACCATACCATTGTATGCTAGAACCTCTTATTTATGCTACAATATAACTTCTATTTGTTATGATAGTCACTTATGTATTTATCTAGACTCGTTTTATTGCTTGTAGCCACAATCTTCGCCTGTTTGCATTGAACGGTCTTTTCCCTGATGGATTGCGATAGAAATTAATACCTTTAGTTTTGCTAGACCTGTTCTGGCAACCCACAACACAACAAGATGACATTTTAAAAATGTAAATATCAATCGATCAAAAATCCACTTGCACTCTGCGTTGATTGGAGATGGAAAAGTTGCCTCTTTTGCTGTCATAATGCGCGCGCATACTATGTGTGACATAGGTCATAAAAGGGTTTATTCAGATGGTCATTTTTTCCTATGTACCGCCTGAAAAACAGCATACTTACCCTTCTATGATTTTGTTCCAAAATCTCTTATTTAAAACTCCGAAAACACATCAGAAGTCGGGGTAAGCCACCATTGTGACTAACCTTGGTTTATGACAAGGAGGAAAGTTTAATTGGTTAAGGCAGTTTTACAATCCCTTGTCTCCTTGTTTCATCCTGTTTACCTTTACCACCTGACCTGGTAAGGAAGCAGTATCATCCAAAAACTTCCACGCCACAGGTTTCTTTGGAGACGATGGGGTCGGCTTTCATGAGATTAGAGCAAATCCGTCAATACTAGACAGGATTCTCACATGGGGAATTATTTTCATTGCTGCGCTTTCTGAATCCTCTGAATTTGGCTGCTGCATGGATGCTCATGGATTATTGCACTAGTGATGTTACATTAGGCTACATCACATGTAATTGCAAATATATTGAAATGTTGTAAGGAGTAACTCAACCTATTGAAATACAAAATAGATCTTTTGAAATAATGTTTTTTTTTATTTCTCCAAATTTTGTGTTGGTTTGTCATGAAATATATGAGCAATTGCAACATGCCTTGTGCAAAAAACATACAAAATCTCTGCAGCAGCCCACTGGTTATGGCAATACTACTTGTTTAAGATGTGGTGAAATTGACTGTGATGTCAAAGAATGTATTGCAGACTGATTGTTGGCTTTGTTTTTCAATCTGTCTCCCACCACATACATACACGCGTATGCAAACAGACGCAATAGCAGCAAGTTAAAAGAAGAAACAAATACATGGACCTGGCCTTGAGCCAAAAAAGTCTCAATCTTTTATTTTGTCCTGCGAAACTGCTCATGTCTGCAGTTGTCTCTTTTGATAAGGCCTTTTCATCTTGTTTGCATTGATTAGAGGCTGACGAGTCCCAGTGATACACTCAGGGGCCCTATTCAGGTCTGCAGCCCCTGCACCACACACTGGGTCTATTGTGGTAAAGAATGCGTCTCCTTTCATGGCCTGAACTTGCCTATGAAAGCATGTCAATAATACCGAGACAGCGGGTGCTCCACAATACTAGCACAACCATTCCACCAACTAGACCGCTGTAGGAACAGGACCTAATTTTATGCTCTACCAAGAGAGAGCATTAACTGACTGGGGTGTGTGTGTGAAAGAGAGCCAGCACATTTGATCAATACACATAATCATACAATTTGAAAAAAGTGAAAGTACTTTCAAGAGGGAAAGCACTAATCTGTGTAGTTGGTCTTTTCAGATAGTTCCAAGTCTATCAACAACCATCTCAGACACTGTCAGATGCCCTGGCAACAGCTTCATACAGTAGCTTTGCACCGCCCATCCTTGTTTTCACACTGTGGACCTACAAAAAGCTGGGAAAAAAGCCTTCTTATCATGACAAGTATTAAGATACTGATGTACTGCAGAAGCTCGGACCAGTGTTGGCTGGCAGCAGAAACTGTGGTTTTGGTACCAGAGATTTGTTTGAGCAGAGAACACGATACCCCGGGCAGAACAAATGGGATTTGAGTATTTAGCAGCCAGTAAAACCATTGAAAATATACATCTGTTATATTTGTTTTGGGGCTGGTGTGAGATGGTGGTGGGGAGGTACAGGGAACTGCAGGAATCCAGTGGCCAGGCCCAGGCTGAGATGGGAGTGCAAAGAACCAATCAACGCTCTGTAAAGAATTAAAGCCACCTCTGCAAATAGCCCCAATGTTTGTGTAGTGCCTCAGGATGGGAGTTTCACAGCATCTGGGGTTCCAGTGCAAATAAACAGTGCGGAGGTCTACAAGGGTGGAAGCCCCCCCCTTCTCCCAGAGGTGAAGCCCACTCCTTTGTTGCTGTCTAATCTAGGCCACTTTCTATTGAATGGGATGAAAAGTGGGTCTGTCTGTGTTTGCGTGCGCGCGCGCGCGCGTGTGTGTGTGTGTGTGTGTGTGTGTGTGTGTGTGTGTGAGAGAGAGAGAGAGTCACAGCCACAGTGCTCAAAGGGTGCGATGAAGCCTTATGATAATGTCTGTTTGTATGTGGTTCTTGAATGTCTGAAGCCTTTGGAGACTCTCTTCCACTGTGTTTGCCAGTTCCCAGATAACCCACATCCTCCACACTGGATGTACACATAGCAGTCCCAAGGACCTCAGCACAGAGTAAACTAATAAATATCATAGCTACTGACACACAATTCTGCATGAAACAACGACATGTCGTCACTCAGATGCAGATGAGATGAAAAGCAATGGTAAAGCACCATACCAGTAGGCTTTTCATTGGTTAAAACTTATACGGGAAAATTAACCCCTAACCATTTTGGTAAAATTTTCTAAGCCATACTTTACATGCAATTGACTTTAAAAAAAAAAAGCTAAGCAACCCCATGCACCAACAGCACCAGAAATTGCACAGATCCCATAGATATTTCATGTACTGATTGTATACATCTAATTATGGTTAAGTTCAACACATCCCCTTAAACATGCTGCAAACCTCTTTTGTCTTGAATAAACCTGGGGTCGTTGTGTCAGTACTACCAAAGCTTGGAACTAAACCCCAATGAAAGCCAGGATTGTTCCTGCAGTACTTAATCACTTCATTAGGTTCACCTCATACACGACCATAGACAAGAGCCTATTGATTGCAAATTGGGTTTAAAAGAGCATAGGTTAACATTGGCTTTATATTGACTGGTTCCATACTACAGCAGACCAAATTAGCTTTCTGATAGCCTTTTGGCTCAGTTTCTCAGCACCATCAACTAGCCCAAGTAGGCCGAAGGTCAAAAGTTTTACATTTGGTGGCCAATGATAATTGGTCCATCCTCTTCCTTGGGCAACTGACCCCACAAGTTGACCTAACCATTCCTAAAACATCTTGAGGTAATTTTAAGGTATAGTGAAAATAAATAGCCTGAATTTTGTAATTAATTTTTTTTGCAACTTTGCTTGTGTAACTTAAAATGTTAATTTAACTAGGGATTACTTTGGCCTAATTAATTTCATGGCAACATTTTACTCCAAAACTATATGATTCTGCATTTTGATTACATGATTATGTGTAATTTCAATAGATGCAGTTTGTCGTTGTTTACATTGGTAACATTTGTATTTGAAGCAAAACAAGCCATGTTTTTATAATTTAACAATAACAACAGCAATTAATGTTATTATTGTTAATATGAGGAAAAGCAATAGAAGAAGAAAAAGAAAGGAGGAAGAAGAGAATATGAAGAATTGGGAATATGGATTTTAATTTTTGCAACAGTTATGATCCTAGCTGCTGCTGAACAGTTTGAGATGTGAGATGTGTAAATTTTGACCAGAAATACAGAATGTTGCTTCAATTTAAATAAGATTACATAATACCATGGATGACCTTCTTTAAATTTGTAAATCTGTAGAATGAACCTGATTTTTTTCCCCTGGTGCAGAAAGAAGCACTATGCTGCCTTCTAAATCTGTCCTTAAAAATTCAAGATACTTCCAACAATTGTTGCAAAACCTCTCCCCCAAGATCATTAAGAAAATAATTTCTTGAGTAAGAGTGAGTGACCAAATAAAACCATTTGCGATATGCTTTTGAGTTGTGAGTAGTTTTGAGGCATCCAAAACTTGACATCTGCAGGGCAATTCTTGAGTTTGGGTATCCATATTTCAATCAGGAGAAACAACTAGGTATTTTCTGCAGTACATTTGATAGAGGTTATTCTTACTACAAATTTTTTCATAAACGTGAGCATGTAAATGAGAAATGGGGGGTCGGGGGGGCCTAAAACAGAGCCCTGTGGAACCTGATAGAAGATGTCTGCTGAGGGAGATGATGCATTTCCTCAGAATGACATATAGAAGGGTCCTCTGGAAAATTTACTATCATTTAATTACTGAGCAAGAGATGCTCCTGAGTATCATTTATAATAGCCTGTTCCTCAATGTCATATTGTTCATGAAGGCCTCGATGTTTTTGAATGTCGTTCATAGGTTATTTAAAAGGGCCTGGCTTTGTTGTCGTAATCAATGCTGTGGTCTAAAACGTCAGTTGATTTTCTCAATAATATAGTTCTTGTTGTACCAATACCAATTAAGATACTGTAAGATGGGAACTAAATTTAAAAAAAAAACAATGTCAGGTTTTTCACTCTGCCACAGCCAGCTTGCTGGGACTATGATAGATTTACTGCAAAAACAGTTCACAGGACATTCATCAAATTATAACGTTCATATCTGATACAGTGGTGTGGCCACAATCCCCTTATTTTTTTGTGTTGGATTGAAATGTTGGATTGCTGCAGACCCTGTGCAAAAAAAAAAAAAAAAAAAAACACTGACCGCCCCTTATTTCATTTGGCCTGCATTATGTCACAGGCAAAAGCTTAACACTTGATATCATGTTTTGCACATCTTATATAATTAGGGGTTATTCATGGATTCTGGACAATATTTTCCAATTATTATGATTTTAATTAAGCCTTTTTGCCAATAAAGCTTGTGCTAGGCCTTTTCAATAATGTATTCGTGGAGGATAGGGGGGAATCAAACTGATATTTAGCCCCTACTGGCGTTTTTTCCCCCTGCTTTTGTTTTATGCAGGGCTCTTTTTACCACATGGTAGTGACAGATTGTTTGAGCTGGAAGGAAAAGCCATTCGAAGCTAATTAAGCAGCCATTCCAGGCACTATTCGCAGGCAGGAGGCAGAGGAGCGCAGGCATTTGTCAGCGCCGGAGCCAACGTGGGTTTAATTGACAACATGGGAAACTGACTGACAGCCTTTCTCGCCGCGGACCAATAGAAAGGCGCAGAGCCAGACGGCTGCAAGGCAATTGGACAAACCACGACGAGAGCTGGAGCTAAAATTGGGTAGGGAGGGGGGACCCACGTGGGGCCCGGATATAGTGAGCAACACGTGATAGGCTGATCTACCAGTGCGCAGGCGTGTTGTAGCCTACCTGGTGTTGTTGATATGAGAGCGTGTAGATGCTTCGGCTCTCGTCAGAAATAGGTCGATCAATTCAAATTACTCAAAACACATACTACTGTAGATTAAGTGGTATTCATATTTTCTGTGCATGTGTGCTCTTGCGTGACTCCGCGGGAGCTCGTCCTGCTCCCAGCGTGATAGAGCTTCTGGTTCTTTTCTTTTCTTTTCTTTTTCGTCTTTCCCCGAGCGTGTCCTTCCTCAAATAAGTGCAACGTCCTCCCCGTAGCCTCCCTCTGTCAAAACCTGGACCATCGATCAAGGTCAAACTCAATAGAGCGACACTTGTTTTATAGCTGTCATGGTTACAATAACATATAACATGGCATTTCAAAGCCCGCAACTATATGCTTCACCACAAGGTAACAAATATACAGTTGATGTGAAAAGACATTGATTTTTGTAAACAGCGTTTTTATCTGACATTACTCTTGGCAACAACAGCCGAAATTTACAGGGCTCAATATACAGATTTGTATTTTGTTTTAAAATAAAACACAAGCTCCGTACCGAAGTGCTGAAACTCTAAATCACCAACCGCAATGAGAAATATGAGTTATTATCTTTGTTTTGAACAAGTTGTTGAATGAATTGTTGATTGTCAGCGCAGATCCAAAATGGCGAACCCGTGAGGTCACGTCATCAACCGGCCAATCGGAGCATCAAAATAGTGTACACCCCACGTGGGGTTATCGCACTCTGATTGGCCAACGTTGCCGAATGCTTCGGAGAATTTGATTGGTTTGCGTAAGGCCTTCTCTCGCCCGCGGAGTCCCCGTGTCAGCGCTCAGTCTGTGTGTGGTTCGGCGAGCGGCGGACAAACCAAACGCAACGAGTCGGTGGATTTAACAACGGCCGACATATCCACATTTTACCTGTTTTCTCACAACAAAACTTATCTTTGGACTTTCCCGGAGATCGGTGTGCTTCCGCAGGACTGGATTCAGGTTTTTGTTTTTTTTAAGTTGTGTTACGGTCCACAACTCAGCCCAATCTAGGGGTATCCGACGTCCGCTCGGACGGAAAGACGTTTTCCACCAGGTCGTGTTGCGTCTCAGGATCACCAGGATTTCAAAGGACAAGAAATATACACGCACTCAAAAAAACAGCGCTACTGGCATTTTCCTCATGTTTCTTGCGGAAGGTTAACAAGACAAGGAAATAGACCGTTTTCTCTGGATTGCCTACCACATATTACCTGGGGTTTAAGCGCGGGGAGGAATCAGTCGAGACAAAGGTAAAAAGGGCGACATGAAGAGAGCCGCTAACAAGACGGGTGGTATTGTAAGCCGACTTTGAAAACGGCAGCTTCTTGTATTTCTGATCTTCCGGACCCTAAACAAGCTTTTGTCTGTCTGCCCCCCCCCCCCTTGTATGGAAGACTAAGCTACTCGTTAGGCATACGTTGTTTTGCGCGCAATCACAATTAACTTTTCTTGGATTTTTTTTTTGTGTGTCTGATGCATTATTTTACAAATGCGTTACAACGACGTCCACGTTTTCTTTCGCTGAAACGCAAATCGGAACACTTTTTTGCATCTCGGAAACGGGACAAAATTTTGAAAATCCACAAATTGTCATTGATATAAAAGTAGCTGTGTGATCGCATCCAAGGTACTGCTGGACGAGGCTAAATTAGATCATCTCGGTAACATTCACAAAGCCCAAATTCCTTTCAGATCGCAGTTAAGGTACCAGCAATAGGTTGTGTGTGCAATGTGCCTCAATCAGTTATGCCCCCGTTTTCTGTGTCTGTAGGTACAATTAAGGACGGGCCCACAATAACGCAGGATATCCAGTGATTGCGGTGGAACTGTGCGCCTGGTACCCGAGGACGGAGCTTTGTCCGCCGCCATCCTGCGTGCACAGGGAGGGGTGGCGGTGATTACCGCTCGTTCACCGGGATTACGGAAAGAAAACGCCAAATTCCCCTGTGAAAAGGATTCGACATGTATCCACAAGGCCGGCATCCGGTAAGCAGTGCCCTTTGTCACTATTTGTAAATGTATGCAAATTCGCCGTCGTCAGAGTAGCCTAATTAGCTTGTCAGGCGCGAGCTTGTGATCCGCACCTTACTATTTATGGTTAGCACGTCGAGTAGCCCGTCGAGGCGTCGACTCTAGGAGGCGAAACTAAAAAGCACTCGGCCATTCAGGCTGTATCTGCTGGCAAAATGGCTCCAAAAAAGACAACTTGGGTTTGTAGGCTATCTTATCAACTAGCACATTTCGAGTAAATCCCTCGGATATTGTTTTTTTGTTGGTTTGTTTGGGGTTTTTTTTCTCCCCGCAGTGCGTGCAGACGTTGCGGGTTAATTGCCGTTTTTCTACGCAGCAAGTATTGAAATCTCAGAACAGGTTATTTATTTTAATTTTCTTTTTTTTTCTTTTTCTTTGGTTTCCAAGTCTCCTCCCCTCACCTCCATCAACCCCCGACCGTGCGCTTTGAGGACGGATGCAATGACCCGCCTCGGTGTTGAGTGATAGTCGCTCTCTCCTATATTATGAAAGCGGCCGCCAGGCAGGGCTCTTGGGAACGCTCAAGCAGCTAAACAGCGCACACCGACAAACCACCTCTCAGTCTGCGCGCGCGCGCGCGCGCGCGCGCGAGAGAGAGAGAGAGAGAGAGAGAGAGAGAGAGAGAGAGAGAGAAAACAAACCCCATCCGTGCACTGGGGGAAAGGCAGACAAGAGATGAAAACCATGAAATCCTGAACCGTCTGCCATTTGCTATTGCATGATAACTTAGGTGTGAATGTGGTTTGGCAGGGCTGAGGGTGTGGTCACGTTATGATTGATATATTTTTTTTTGCAAACCTTCCATCTTTCAGGCACCTCACCAGCCAGGGCAACCTGGCTTTAAGTTCACCGTGGCAGAGTCGTGCGACAGGATCAAAGACGAATTTCAGTTCCTGCAGGCCCAGTACCATAGGTAATAACGACTTCTGCAAACAGTAGGAAGAGGAAGCTGCCTATTTTTAATCCACTTTGTAGCTTTGAAACTGTTTTGCTATACTGTTGTTAACTGATTTACGGTTATTGGTGAGCGCCACATTGAAATTTATGAAATTTTTGTGAAGTTATGCATTCTATAGTTGTGCAGCTATGTAGGATACGCTGCACAATAGTTCAACTTTTTTTTCTTTTTGTATAAACGTGTAACCTTTAACAAGCAATTAAGTAAGTTAGCATTGCTAATTTCTAATCCCATTGCTACATTTACTCTCCTCAGTCTTAAAGTGGAGTACGATAAACTGGCCAATGAAAAGACAGAGATGCAGCGCCATTATGTCATGGTAAGGAAAATGGTCATACAGCTAGTAAATTGTGAGCTAAGTCCTTCCATTGGCCTTAAGCGAACATTTCAGGTGGTGAAGCCCTGGTGTTTGGAAATGGCCATGCATGCTAGAATTTGTGCATGCTCAGAATTGTTCACTCACGAGCATATGATAAGAGAAGATAGGGTGGGGTTGCTATGAGGGGGTCGGTGTCAAACTCCTGCAGAGGTCAAATGTCAGACTGTTGATTGTGGAGTGTGATGAAGGACCCCTACCCCACCCAATGGCTCCAGGGCCCTCTTTATAAATCCCACACCCAACTCTTTCCTTTGACACCCTCTCTCCCCCATTGAGTTAATGACTGGTCTTCTGGATTTGTGTCAGAATCGCATCATTCAGGAGAATAGAATAGAATTTATAGTTAGGGGTGGGATATGTACGTATGTATTGTGCTCCTCATACTGTTAAAAACTTCCTGACAATGTAGAAAAAAAACTTGGTACGGTGTGACATTTAGCACTGTAGTTGCATATGTATTAACCTGGGTGTTATGTCAATCAAAGGTGTTAACCTTTGGTGTTACCTCACATTTGAGGACTGAGTTCCCATAGGAATTTTCTCACAGGTTTGATTCATATCAAACACCTCTGTGAAAGGGGTTAAGTGTAAAAACTATTCAAACTCTGCAATCAAAATGTCGTGCAATCCACTCAAAGCTCCCTACTGATCAAATGGAGACAGGATTGTGAGCCTCTCTGTATTGTAACATTGATCTAATTCTGACGTTCTCGGTAAAACAAGAAAAGCTTCTGTCTGTGTTTTTTATATAATATGGGAAAAGAACCATTTCAATTCGTATCTCGCAAGTGATGCAAAAGTCTTACTGTGCGTATTTACGAGCTTATCTTGTTTGTTCATGGGAAGATTGACTTTAAAACCTAGCAGTACGTTTGTTAAATATTATTCTCTCTTCGAGAAACCGAGAGAATGAGGGTGTTTGACAGTGAAGACAAACAGCATTGCTTTAGTTTGTTGTGTATACAACCTAGTGGCAATCAACACTAGCTGTCTGTCTTCCATAGTCACAGAGGGTTAGGTGCAAAAAGGTTTTAGCCTCCAGTTTTAAAAGTCACTCTATTTTTCATGGTCTGCGCAGTGCCAAGTCTCACATTCCAATGCACAATTGCAACTCTTTGTTTTCAACAGGCCTTGTGATGTGGCATGCAGGTAATGATGTCTAGCCAGGAGCTCCCTAACCTACCTTCCCTCAATTTTGTGAAAAGCAAAACTGGAAGCACTTGGTTCTTAAATCAACTTCTCTAAAATGATGAAAGATCCTCTTTGCCTCTGTTCAAGACCACCTGTTCCGTTGAAATAATATTCACTGCTTTTATCAAATGAGAAAACACTGGCAAGTTGTCAGGAAGTCCTGTGGACAGAGCTTGTTTATTTGTCATCATTGCAAACTGTCTGATTGATTTTATGTTTTTTTCCCCTTTGCTTTACAGTATTACGAGATGTCCTATGGGCTCAACATTGAAATGCACAAACAGGTATGTAGTAATGTCAAGGGCAGCCTGTGTAAGTAAGGATTAGGGAACAGCAATGATTTTCTTTTTCGTGAGTCTGAATCTCTTGCTCCCTCTCTCCTCTCGCTAACCTTAGTTTCTACCCTCATCCTTGAATGCCTCTAGGATACAGACACACACTGACTTCCTGCAGTAAAAATGCTGACAGGCTAAACAACATGAAGGGCATGCTGCCTGATCGGGATGCTTTGATAAGATTAAAGTGAAGTCTTTGGCAGACAGTCTGAGAGGATGTGTGGTTTGTGTGGCTTTTTTTCCCCTCCCGTGTGTGAATGTATGCACAGCCTTGTGTTGTTGGGTGCGTGTGCATGCACAAATCTAGATTGCAGCACTGCTCCATCTGCTTCCCGTTGGCCAACTGAGCTAAAAGCTCATGGTTCAGATGCCACCCAGCACTAGGTAGTGCAGGGATGTGATTAGGGCTGAATGGACCTGAAACATCAGCAGCTCCAGCCGCACCAGCCAAGGCAATAATTTCAATCAACTGGACTTATTGTGGACACGGCATTAGGTGCACCCTGTATAAAGTAGTTGGCTTTCACATAGAATACTGAAAGCACTCTAACTAATATAGATGTTTTGTGTTCTCCTGTTAAAAGGTACAATACCTTAAAGCTGGATTTTGGTTGCCAGTGCAATAGTTTGGGCAGTACTGTGTCAAAGTGACTAGGAGCACAGTCCTTCAACTGCAGGGCTTTAAGCTTACAATACAGCCTGCAAGGAGCCTGGGTACTCAAACTGAAATATAAATTCACTTTTATTATTCCTGACCTACAAACTCCTGTTGATTTTTTTTGTCCCGTTCCACTCATTGGATTGAATGTGAAATTGACTCCAGTCCCTCTGGAATCCCGCATTCATCAGTTATATCCACTTAGACTGAGGACTAGGCAGTCCTTCAATTTTTGACAGCGTCATATATGTGTTCAGACTAACTACATATGTGCACATGTGTGTCCTAGGCCACCTCCGAATGCATTCGGGGTGATTGGAGATCAAGACGTCTTGAGGATGAATTGTGTGTATTCAGACCTGTATTTAGAGCTATCCACTTGTGATTGGATCACCCAGGATCCATTTTAATGCCGGGTCTGAACAGCCCTGTAGTTATTGCCCTATCCTAAGCTAAGCTACTTTGTTGTCTTTGAGAGGGTTTTCAACACAGAACACATTAGCCATGTTTATATTCTAATTTTGTGTGAAGTATTGGCAAATTTTGGAAAAGTAAAAAAACAAAAACAAAAAACAACCCTCATCCTGATATGAACATTTCAGTTTATGATGTATATCTGATAGGGAAATTTCAATCATAACATTTTTCAGTCATGTCTACCAGCACTAGCTCTTAATTGATCCAAGTTGTAGTTACTATCACTGACATTCCTATCTTATTTTGTCTTTGCCACTTAGGTTTCCCATTTTTTGCCGATGTAAACCGAATTCCCTCATTTCTTAGTCATGTTTCCTTTTTCCCCCCTTTCTACTCCCTTGTCCTCAGGTATCTGTTGTTTTTCCCTTCTCTGTCCACCTCAGCATTCCCCTTGACGTGATGTGAATGATGGCCGATGGTGCCATTAGCTGTGTGATATGATATATGAGGGAATGGTGTGTAATATGGGGTGGGGGTTGGTGGGGAACAAAGGCTTTGTGGCGCTTGCCCTCAGATCTAGAAGGTTAATGGCATCTGCGGGAGGATGGCCCAACTGGAACAGCCGCACACAATTTATCAAGCAGGGACGTATAATGTATGCGTGTGAGTGGAGGGGGGTCTGGTGCTAAGTAGGTGTGTTTGTATTTATCAAGGACCTACTGAATTTTGCAGTAGCCCTCACCACCACCACCACCATTCTTGATCGGCTCCTATCAGGCACTTATCACTTGGAGGTTGAATTGATGCAGGGAGTGGGTGGTGGGAAGAGAGGGAGAAAGGAAGTGACAAGATAAACAGGTTAATCGACTGGTCGTCTCCCATGCATGGCTTTTGTTTATCAATAATCCCGATGGAGTCAACGGAGGGCTGTGAATAATGTATGATTCCTTCCATCCAACCCACCTCGCTCCTGCTTTTCTAACCTTGCTGAATGGGTGTTTGTGATGAAATGAGCAAGAGGTAAATGGGCAGCCCTTGGCTGTCTGCTTTATTGGAAGGGAGGGACCACTAGATTATTGGATGCAGGCAGGCACATTACCTTTTTTGCGTTGATTTATTGTTTTGTGGAAAACGCATAGTAAGCTGACTTTGTGTTGCCTGGAGAGCTTGCATAATAATTTGGGTATTAGACTTCCTAAGACTATGAGGATAAGCATAGGCATATGGAAATGGATATCTAGTAACATTACCTGTATAGTAGCAACTATTGTCCTTTTTATATGTACAGTGTAATTCAAGGTCTTATACACACATGGCTTCTCCTGCCCTCAGCTGAGTGGTTGCTAGCATGGGGTTTTGTATGGCTGCCAGGGGGGTGATTCGTTTTGACAGCGTCTCTTATGATGGCGAAGAGTGCAGGGTGAAAGTAATCACCCTTGCTTGCTGTCAATAAGTGATTTTAATTAGCGCAGCTCATTAGGCCGCCTCAGCAATGTGCCCCACTGACTCTTGGTGTGTGTGTGTGTGTGTGTGTGTGTGTGTGTGTGTGTGTGTGTGTGTGTGTGTGTGTGCGCGCGCGCGCGTGAGAGAGATTTAAACTACATCTGCTCTGACTTGTAAGAATTTTCATTTTTGCTCTTAATTTAAAAAAAAAACAAAAAAAGCCGAAACATTAGAAAGGCTCACTGACATGTTTAACACTGTTTTCTTTTAGTTATATTTATTTTATGTCATGTAACATTTCAATATTGGAAAGGTGCATAATTGAGGAAACTTCTATCCCCTGGTCTTTCCCATCACATGTCCCAACTCAGTCTCAATACTTGGCACATTCAGTTCAGCACCCAATATCATTTTTGTGTGTGTGTGTGTGTGTGTGTGTGTGTGTGTGTGTGTGTGTGTGTGTGTGTGTGTGTGCGTGTGTGTGTGTGAACTTCATCACCCCACCTGTTGATAATGAGGCCTCATGCTGTTCACAGAGGGAGGGAGTGTGAATGAGGGAAAGCGAGAGAATGCAGTTTATCAAAGAAAGTCATGTCTGTTTCCTGGAAGGATGGAGGGGGTGAAAGGAAGAACAGAAGGAGTGCTTGTGCAAAATGAATAATTTATACAGGTTTCCTGGAATTGTTTGCCAAGGTGATGATGGCTGACTTGTTTGTAAGCCAAAACAAACTGACAAGAAGAATATACACATGAGTGCACACACATGCGCACACACCCACACACACGTTTGCACTCAGGGGAGGTTGGTTAGGAGGCTGTGAAACATGCTTCATCATGATAGCCAGTCTATGCGTTCAGTGCTTGGATGACTTGTTTATTCAACCAACTGGTGGAGCTCTCTCTGAGTCAAAGAGCTGATGTTTTAAAATGGAAGGATGTCTTCCTGTATATGTGCCTCTATGTGTCAACAGAGGATCGTAAATAGGGAAGTTAAGAAAATATTTTCTACCTCAGTTCCAACATTGAAAAAATTGGATGGAATAGTTTGAAAATGCCTCATTCCAGGATATGTTGCCACTTGAAGGAATTTGTGGGTGAATGTAGTTGTGTGTGCATGTGCAAGATGGCCCTACTTCACCCAACACATTTGTCATACATTTGTGATGAGCAAGCTACCTCTCGGTGCCTTTTCCTCGGTGGTTACTTCCCAAATAGCCATCTCTTCCTCTCCCCATCATATGCCTCTTGTTTTCCATGCCAATTGAATCCTCGTCAGTCTCTCTTCTCCACTCTGGGGTTAATGCCTGGAGCGACAAACAGCCAAATGGCTTTCAGCACACCATTGACAAGGGAGACGTAATGGAGAGAGGGAGGGCCTCTCCAAGCACTGGAGCTACTAGACAATCCTGAGTACCCGTAATTGTGGAGCTGCAGTGAAAAGCCTCTGACGGCTCAAGGGCTTCTGTTTTCAGTGGCTTTAAGTGACAATAAACTCTTATTTTCAGCTCCCGTCTCTGTAGCTAAAAGCACTCTGGGAAAATAGTGGCTCCAGAGGAAAGTGGAAGTCGTTTAAGAGTGCTGCGAGGCATTGAATGCGATGTATTTTCTTGATTTATTTTTTTTTTTCATCTATAATGGCTGTCAAGGATAAATAAGGCGCAAGTCCATTAGTTGAGCTCCTTTTCCCAACTCAACTATTAGCTATGTATACGCAGAGATATGTCAGGGCAGAGCGGATGGCTCCATTTTAAGAAAAGGAACGGACTAGTGACAGAGCTATAGCCAACAACATTCTTAGGTCGACGTCTGATTTCTCATCATTGTCATCGTATTATCTTCAATTGTGGCTCACCTATGACAGGCAAAATACACTGGCATAAGGATCTGAATTGCAGATAAACAGGCTTAAGCTGCAAAAGAAATGTGATGCAAGGGAAGTCTGTTCCATTGTTTCATTTACTGACTCCTATAATCAATCTTTTAACGCTGGGGTCCATTTTCCAGAAAGCCGATAGTTGGGAAACATCTTTGGAACATTAAACCTTATGGACACTGAATCCAACCTATGAAGGTCTTGGCTTTCCAGGCACGCAATGCTCGAGATTGCCTTTTGTAGTGAGCCTCCCATCCGGAAAAACCTCTGTACTTATGCATTTTCACGCAGTTGCACTAAAGCATTCACTACAAAAGGGGAAAAACTGCACCTAAATCCCTTTCCTGTTTTTGTTTTGACCAAAGTCTGAGTTGGGATTCATTGCGAGAGCCTTGCAAACGGATGTCTTGGTGAATTGGCTGTTGTGACTCTGTAGATGTTCGTAAGAGCTGAGTGTGTAGAGCTGTACAGGTATACAGTGTATAGGTACACAGCTGTTTTCCGTCTTTCTTCCTTTTCTGCCATTTTCAGAGGAATGATGTGATGGATACATATAAAGCACATTCTTTTGTGTATCATTGTATCTAGTCACTGCTAATGATCGCAGCTTATGCATCTCCATGGTGCTAACGCCCCCGTCTGTATCAGACCACCTCCCCCTGCACACTCCCCCTCACTCCCTCACCATACTCCCTGGCCCCCCACTCCCCCAGTTATCCCTCATTAATTTCCCGTGCCGATCAGATCGACAGGCTGAAAATTCAATTTAATGACCTGCCTCTGTGCGCCAAATATGATTTTACAGGCTGTTCTGGTCAGGGCATGGGCCCAATTTACATAACGATCACTCGTGCCAGACAGCGTTACCCCAGCAACAGAGAGGAGGGTTAGAAAGAAGAGAGTAGGAGGGAGGGCACAGAAAACGGTAATGGAGATAAGTGGGGAGGGGCTGGAGGTGGCAGGGTGGATAGTTGGAGAGACAGAGTGGGAGAGCACAGCAGGCCTGAGGTCAGAGAGGGTTGTGAGATAATTCCTGACAGGCCAGCAAAGGTCTCTCCCGCCTCCTCTCGGTCTTGCTTTAGCCCTGTCTCCCTCCCTCCCTAAAATGAAGAGTGACACCATAGTTTTGTCAAAGCTCATGGCACCTCCTGTTCTCCCTTCCCTTAAATGGGGTTCAGGGAGAGAATGAATGGAATGTGTGAGTCTTTATTTTAAAAAAAAACAACAACAAAAAAAAACAGGGAGTGAACCTGCGGGAAAGACCCCTTCATCCCATCCCCACCTGGCAGGTCATCCACCCATAATCCCTCAGAATCAATTAGTTCACCTCCCATGGTTGCGTCAAACTGCATTACTTCAGTGTCGAATCGGAACCCCCTCCCATTCACCGTCTCTGCTTTATTCTTTCTCTACTTCTGTGTCTCTCCCTTCCTCCTACTTCTCTCTACGGAAATCAGAGACTTTAAAAGCCAAATGGATTTGGGCAGCCTGTCTTGGGGCACTCGAATGCTGCAGGTGGATGGGCAGCTCAGCACATCCATTTGTCCAAATGGAGCACAGTAATGTGCTCATGTGAGTCCAGCCTTGCAGTATCGCCTTACTCTCCCAGCTAATATTCTTTGCTCGATACCAATGATAGCTCTGATAGATGGGGCTAGTAAGTTAACCTGTCTGCTTTATATCTCTCGCCTGCCCACCCCCCTTTCTCTGAGCAGTAATTATGAAGTATGACCCTCGTTTGGGGCTCTCCAGCCAGATGGGATTAGCATTTTTCTGTCTCCTAATGAAATAAAGGCCCAGTGTAATGGAGGCAATGTGGGGGGTGGGGTGGGGGGGCAAATTTGTTCAAAGGAAGCTCCCATTTAGTTAAGAAATGGATAGTCTTTCTAGAAGGAAATAAGGTGTGTGTGTGTGTGATTGATAATTATTTTTCTAAGCTATGTTTCTAAGTAGTGTATCTGATTGAGCTCAGAAACACGCTTGGCTTTTAGCGTATATCCAGCGCCTATCACACTGATATTTTCTTACTCTTCTCTTATAGACTGAGATTGCCAAACGACTCAATGCAATCCTGGCCCAGATCATGCCTTTCTTGTCACAAGAGGTGAGTGTAATACAAAAGGACAATGTTCAAACCAGAATTTTGCATCAGAAATAGGAATTAAACAATTGCATCCATTAAGTCCAGTTCAAGTACAGGGAATCTACTTTGTGGGATTAGTGTAGAGACAAATGAACAGCTTAAAGTAGTAAAATACGTATGGTAAGACGTAAGAAGAGTATGGTTGTAACTGTAAAGAGGGATAGATGCACATAAATCAGCAGTACATTGCAACGGTGTGTCCTAAGATGACTAGAGTGTGTATTATGGATTATTAAAATATATTGTGTAGGATTTTCACCCCAAATAAGTCTGTGTTTGACCCTAGGGGGTGTAATGATGTATTTCATGGTGTGGGCCTCTGTCCATGCTAGTTTCTCACTTGATGCTCGCTCCTGTGTAGCCTAAACCTCATGTAAGCGTTTTAGTTGACCCAGTTTAACAGAGGAGAAACCCAAGTTATGAGAATGACTTGGATAAATGTGTTGTCAGACCAAAAAAAGTCCTAGTATGCATCCTTAGTTACCTTGGACAAAGCAATGGCTAAAACAAAACCTCGACTTTGGTAGCCTGAGGGGACGTGACGATCAACTATCTTGAGGGAGTACTGGCACTGCTAAAACCCTCTTTTCACTACCAGCACACTGCTGAATGGATTGCTACTTAGCCACTGTTTTACTGCCAAAGTATGTCTCTACAGACATGAGCTATCTAATTGTATTGCTGGTTTGTAGCCAGTGAGCTGCCAACGTAATCAATATAGGCCAGACCTACTGTGTCCAAAGTTGACGTACTTCCACTTTGGGGTGGAAGGATGCTTTTTGTCTTTCTCTTTCTTTAAATAATGGTGCGTCTATCTTTTCAATCATTACAATATTCAATAATGTTGTTGGCTCACTTCCTGACGGGTGAGTTTACAATGCATTTTGTAGAGGGATGAGAGATGGAGTCAGGCGCTGTTTTATTTTCAATTCCGATCCCTTGCATGTTCATGGGTACCATTTGTACATAGTATACCTTCTTAAGACCTGAGCATATATATTTCATTAGGCTTAAGTGTCGCAATGCACATTGACTTGGCATAAATGAGCCAGCATAACTCAGGTCAATATGTGGACTTTTTCAGATCTTACACAAAGATGAGTTTAATTCATTTCCATGAGTAATACAATCTTTGCATTTGTCTGTTCTAGCACCAACAGCAGGTGGCCCAGGCTGTTGAGCGTGCCAAGCAGGTGACTATGACCGAGCTGAATGCCATCATCGGGGTACGTGGACTTCCCAATCTGCCTCTCACCGTGTGTATATCCCTCTTTTACCTTCATTTAACCACAGACAAGGGGTAAACCTGCATGCATAGAGGGGGAACAGCACTTCCAATATAGACATTTAGACTTTTCAACCATGCTACATCATATGTTTATGGATCTTATTTATAATCAAAGTTTTAAAGTGTGTGGTCATTCAGGTTGGATTTTGACATTTTTCTTAAAGAGGTAGGGTGGGAGGGGGTAATAGATTGAAAAGAAAAAGCCTAAATGGGGAAACAATAGCTTGAAGTATTAATCAACCTCAATTTTTGTATTTCTGAACATTTTGGGGTGTGTACTTGCCATCAGTGCCATTTCTCCCCGGCGCTGTGCAGAATTGTCCCTGTCCCCAATGCTGTGTATTAGGGGTTGCACAGAGTACTCAAGCATTCGGGTTCTCAAGCAGTTACATCAATTCTCGAGTTTCTACATTAACATCGAGTACTTGTTAATCGTGTGATGCTGGATCTTGTGCGCACTCAGTTTCCAGTTAGAGCCCTTGGTAAACGAGAGAAAAGATGGCGACAGCAGAAGGGGTCCATCAGTTGTTTGGAAGTTCTTTGGTATAACAGAAAATAGCTTACTAATGACAAGGTTTCACTGAATTAAAAAAAAAACAGCTGCTATATCCAAACACAATAAGAACTCTTAGTAAAAAAAACAAAAACAAAACATTTGTTGACTGAACTTTCTATTTTGGGCTACTGTAGAATGTTGGTAACAATAACTTTAAAATGTCGTTGGTATCATCCATACTTCACCATTGTGTAAGGTAAGCCCAATTGTCATAGTTGCATGGTCTTTTAATTGATGCAAGACCCCCCCCCACACACACAAACGCACACACTACTCGGGAACTGGAGCTTTTCAGGAAAGAAGTACTTGACTTGTACAATTATGCACTTGTGCGACCCCGTGTGTGTGTTGAATTCTCAATATTTGTAATGCGCTGTCAATATCATGTTCACCACTTTCATTTCTCTTGATTATGTTGGTTATGAAGCTTAGTCAGGTCTTAAGTCTGCAGTTCTTCAAACTGGCTCTGCACTGGCTGTGTTGCGCTCCCCCCTAAAGGCAGAGTAGGCTGCCACACAACATCTGATACAAGTCTGGCAACATCATGATCAGATCATGGTGTTTTGTATCACATTTCACTTTGGCTGGACTACTTTAATTGGATAAGGATCTCCGGCCAACAGGCTTGCTCTACCTCTGACCCACTAGCAGAGGGAATTAGAGCAGTCCGAGTAGGACTTAGAGTCCTGATAGGAAAAGCGATTAGAACAGTAAGCACTAAGCTGATATTGAACATTTGTATGGTGTCGCTGAAGGACACACGTCTGGCCATCATCCGTGGTTGTTCTTCTCAAGGTTTTCAGATGAGAGAGGGGGAACTCAAATATCGTTAACAAGATGCATTTGTGTCATCATAGTAGGCTTTATTTTCTCCTGCGATGCAACCAGTACTTTGAAAGCCCTTGATGCCGGAAGAACTGCACTATAGAGGAGGAGGGTCCTTAGAAAGCAAAACTGTGTTGTGGCCTTGAATAAGAAGCGCCGCTGTTGATGTGCAGGCTCCCTGCCCATCACTATCCACTCTATGACTAAATAGTTTTTTTAGTGATTCGGTTTCCCATTTTCTCGTCTGCTCTTATTTAAAAGCTTTTTAAAAGCTAGCTGGATTTTAATAGCCAGTCTGGGCCCAGATGCATAACTGCCCCTTTTGATTAGCCCTCTGTAGTAGAGGTTAGCTAGTGGTTTGCCAGTCCCAATAGTAGAGGTCGAGTCTAATGAGAGGCAGATATCGAAATTCAATTAAAGTAAATGAGTTCGAAGCATGACCCTTGTTTTCAAGGTAATTACTTCCTTTCCCTCTGTGCTTAACTGACCAACCGGCCCAGTGAGACTGTCTGACACTGGTGTGGCTCCTCCCCTTCCTCCATTAGGAGAGGACAGGGTCGCCAGCTCAACAGCTTTGCTAACACACACACACACACACACAGCCACACATAGGGCTTAATAAGTTAGAAGAAGACAGGTAATCAATCTTAATGTTTCCCAAGTGAAGATGAGGGAGTGGAGGTGGCGGGGCATCATAATTACAGTCACAATGACTATTTAGAGACCAGAAGACTTTGGCAGCCCACAATTAGAGAAGGAGAGAGGGTATGAGAGCACACACATCACACATCACACACACACCCACCCTTTATCCTCTGGCTGAATCTAAAAACCGTTGCTCGATTTTTGCTAGCCAGGGGCCACAGCTGCTCTTTGTCTCTGTCTTGTGTTAGAAAATATGACACAAACTGTCAACTCCTACTCCCCAGTTGAGGGTGACCGTTGAACAATTAAATTATATTGAACTAGAGCTCACTGCCCCACTTGTAGGCTACCAAGCCTATATCACGTTGGCCATTTGCATTTTGTTTCAAATGTTCACACATGTTTTTCAAGGTATAAGTACTTTAACTTTTTTTTTTGTGAATGGATATTCTCAGGGAAGGACATGAGTCAAAATTACTGTATTGAGTCATCGGGGAGTAAAATGATTGGGAATTGGGTGCCATCGATATAATGGCATCAAAGACTGCGAGTGCTTAAGAATTTTGTATGAGATGTGCCTTGTTTCATTAGCTCCACCCTAATTTCCCTACCTTCTACATTGTGATGGATGATGCTTGTTGACAGTTTACAAGACCTCTAAAGGCAGTGCACTGCTCATCTATCACAGTAAACACTTAAATAAAAAATTACAATGCCTGGCTTTATTTTTGCCTCCATCTTGGTTCGTTGTATTTAGGGATCTCCACTCTGACAACTTGACATGGGATCAAAATTTCATAGTGAGTTACCCCATTCAAAAAGTGAAGGTTTGTCCACAGAACTGATTTTAAGCAAAAAAAAATCTGTATGTCCATTAGTAAACGGTCACTGTTCGCATACAAGTCTCTGGGTGTATTAAAGGAATATTTCACTGATGGATTTTTGTATATGCAATCAAGACTGATGAGTAACGTAATCGATTGAGGCAATAAAGTCCTCACTGTGTGCTACATTGAGAGATAAATTGACATTCTCCTGCTCACAGAAGCTTTCCTTCAGCGCCTACACATACCAGAATGCATTGTGTGCAAGCCTCTGTATTGTCGTTCACAAAATCCTCTGCACTAGTGTTGTGGGATGTCATTTCCACCATCACAAATGTTGCGTAACCAAGACTACGAGGATCTGTTTTTTGAAGTGTGTTTAGAGTAGTTTAGTGTATTAGAAACCCTGCTTGGCTGTAGTTTTTCCAGCGCCAACTTACATCACGATACATCACTTGGCGGCCAGAACAAAAAACTCTTGTTTCACTGCTGCCAAAGTATGAACCAACTGGGAAACGTTCGGGAACTGCAGGTGTTTTTCACGTGCTTTCCCTGTCACAGATAGACAAGAGATAAGGTTGAAAATCAGTGAAATTTCCCTTGAACAACATGGCTGTATCCTAATTTTAATAAGAACAAAACAACAAAAAATTTCTGTTTTTCCCCCTTAAAGGGCTCCTGGTCAGTGTGTTCTCACATTCAGATTTGTGAATTTTTAAACATTTAATTTGTTTTATTTTTCCCTTAACCAAAACCTCTGTTTGGAGATATCTTGAGTGCTAGCCTTAGATCACCAGCATTACCTTTAGCCAGATCAGCACCTAGCTGGGAGTTAGCATTCTTTGCTATTGCTGTACTTAAGGTCACCTACGTTTTGCTAGCATATGATTTGCATCAGCATTTGGGCAAATCATACCTCTTATACTCTTTCACTGGGAGTGATGAAGAAGGACAGGGTTAAGAACGAGTATATTAGAGGCACAGCTCACGTTGGATGGTTTGGAGACAAAGCAAGAGAGGCAAGATTGAGATGTTTTGGAGACAAAGCAAGAGAGGCAAGATGGACGTGTGGAGGAGAGATGCCGGGTATATTGGGAGAAGGATGCTGAATATGGATCTGCCAGGGAAAAGGAAAAGAGGAAGGCCAAAGAGGAGATTTATGGATGTAATGAGGGAGGATATGCAGGTGGCTGATGTGACAGAGGAAGATGCAGAAGACAGGAAGAGATGGAAACGGATGATCCGCTGTGGCGACCTCTAACGGGAGCAACCGAAAGTAGTAGTAGTAGTAGTAGAAGATATCTCTTATACTCTAGACTTAACAGCAGCAGCTACATGTTGTCTTAACAAAGCCCTTATGGTCAAGTGTTCACAGGGGAAGAAGCAAAAAAACACACCTGTTGTTGGAGTATGAATAGCTTGCTCTGTAGTTGTTCTGCGGTTGTTGTTGTTTTTTAAATCCAATGACTGTTGTTTAAGTAACAGATTGGGTATTCACCTATATTTGTCGATTTGTCTGTCTAATCTATCTACTACATCTAAAGTTTGTGAAGTTTTTGGCTCAGGATTTCCTTTGGGCTTTGTAGTGTCCATCGCAGGGAAGGTGAAAGGCCAGCGACGCAATTTCATAGCATTGAATAGATAATAGTCTGCTGATCATTGCCAGACTTGTTAGCCAGTCTGCCAGCCAGTTTGTGCCGGTGGTGTTGATGCTTGTTCCACCTGACAGTACCATTCTGTAGGGAGCCAGCTTCGCCTAGTTAACTTTAATTGCCTGTTTCCTGTGGAAGTTGCCTGGGCTGAGGCGGCGTTTACACATAATGAAAAAAGATAAGTGTGAAACGAAGCCAGCTTTTTATCCGTGAATATTGAATTGGAAGCAATTTATTTTCCAATTTTTTTTCTCTTCTATTCCCCTCCCAACTCCCCATCCTCACCCCCCACCCCCATCGTTCTTCGCTCCTCTCTTCATCCGTGGTTCCCTAATGAGGCTTCTTGATAATGATCCCTGCATGCTTTTCCTCATTAGGCACACTCAGCAGGGACGTGCCTCTATCCCTCACTCACACTTTCATTCTCTTATTTTCTGATTCTTACCCTGCCTCCTTTCCATTTTCTTGGTCTCCCTCTTTTTACTCGATCCCCCCCTTTTTCACAGCAAATGGGATTCTGCTCAGCACACCAGTACAATATTGATTAACAATGCATCTCAGTCGCTCTTATCATTGTAAGTGTCTAGGTCCAGCCCTGTGTAATAAGCTTTCCTAATAATGGCTAGTTTTTCTTTTTTCCTTTTTTAAAGTCGGCCGTTTCAAGGCCCCAGTCCCCTAGATAAGTGGTTCCCAAACTTTTGGAGTCTGGCCCCCCTTTCACAGTGTAAACATTTCTAGCCCTTCTATGTTTTGCTCTTAGGAATACCGGGACGTTTTCTTGCATACCTCCACTTCTCATAAGCTCCGGGTACGTACAGGCGTTGATGCCCCTAGCAGTTTCTCTCGCTGGCTTGCTCTCACTCTCAGAAGTCATTGTCTACTGCTGTGGTCCAAGCTTTGGCCTTTAAATTTGTTCCATTTAGCAACTCGCAGTGTTTGTTTATTACTTCCACATGCAACATTTTCTCATTTATTGTTTGTTCTGCTGTGATTTCCCCCCCCCCCTTTTATTATGATCGCTCTTACCCTCCCCACCCGCAATAAGTCCTCCCCCTCCCGACCCCCCTGGAGGGCTTGCCTCGGACTTTGGGAATCGCTGTGCTAGATGTGCTCGTCCTTCTAATTTATTCATATTTGCTGTTAAACGAGTGGTTGTGCAAGGCTATATTTGTGCTTGCTAGCTAGCAGACAGGAATGTGTGTGTGTGTGTGTGTGTGTGTGTGTGTGTGTGTGTGTGTGTGTGTGTGTGTGTGTGTGTGTGTGTGTGTGTGTGTGTGTGTGTGTGTGTGTGTGTGTGTGAGGCAGCTAAGAGTTATTTAACCTTGTTTCAGAAGCACTTGCTTCCCCCCTTGCTTGAGTGGCTATTTAACTCCTGTCCATCTACTCACTCTACGTCCTATTAGTCTGTCTCTCATGGAGGTTGATGGTCTCTTTGGGAGGTCACTGTGTGTATGTGCATGCATGCATTTTTGTTTTGGTTTGTCTTTGTAGATTTTTGCTGGAGAAGTGGCTATGCTTGTTTGAATTTGAATTTCCAGGGTGTTTACGGGTTTGGAAGTTTTTGTAACATGTGGTTAACTCATCACTTATTGAGACTATGATTGACACAGCTTTGTGGGGAATAAGTGAAACAAAAAAGTCTACTCTTGGTTTCGATGTACAAAGCAGGCACGTTATCAACTGTCTTGTCAAGCTCAGTTGTTTGTCAGAACTGTGTCACAAATTGCTAACTGTTTCCCGTTTGTGACAAAACAATTTGATATTTTTGTAGAATAGTTTCCCCACTTTTAATGGAAAGTATCAACTATCATGAGCATAAAGGAGAAGAAGTTTGTCTGTTTCTGTGTAAACCTGTTAGGTATTAACAAGCATATGTGTGCATATATTTCTGATTGACCTATTATTGATAGACAGACTGTTGTCAAACCCCTAAATATTGGTATGTCCAAAGGGGCACAACATTGTCACTCATTAATGTGCATCATTTGCATAGAGCAGACATGCTCTGCCATTCCCCCATATAAAAATCAAATGAATTCAGCAAACCCCAAGAGCAAGCCCCAAGTTTATCTAACATGGCCATTTGTCATTTTTATGTCCCCTGCTGCCTGCAGTTCCAGTTTTGCCAGTCTCATCTGACTTAAATTTTAAGAATAACCATTTTCTCAACCAATCCATCAGTGAGAAAGTTGCTGCTGATTACATCATATGTGCAGTTGTCCATCGCTTTCTTAGACGTTGCATGTGTATTTATAACAATAGATTGCACCTTTTTTTTTTAATCCCGCCAGTCAGTGGGTCGCTGACCTCTTCGGCAGCCGATGTCAGCTTGCTATTAAATATTAATGGTTTGGCCCAAGGCTAAATGTTGGTCCCCAAGCTGTGCTACATTTTTGCTGAATATGCCCCTAATGCAAGAGTCCAGGCAGTCATGGATTCTCTTCCCAGTCGACCCACTTGTCCTATGTCTTGTTTCTTGTCTCTCTCTCTTCCTGTACAGCAGCAGCAACTCCAAGCCCAGCACCTCTCTCATGCTGCCCATGGCCCGCCTGTTCAGCTGCCCCCACATCCCTCAGGGTTGCAGCCCCCTGGCATCCCTCCTGTGACGGGTGCCGGCTCAGGCCTGCTGGCGCTGGGTGCCTTGGGCAGCCAGGCCCACCTATCTGTCAAGGATGAGAAGAACCATCATGACCTGGAGCACAGAGGTGAGGGGCACTGCCTGCCACACAGCGCAGTGAGCATTTTGGCTCTATGGACATGAAAAGATTTTCCTATGGATATTCACATGGACATTTTGACTCCACAGAGTTATATTGCAAAGTCATGTGTTTGTAATCCTATATCAATGGTGCAGAATTGCTCTGAAAAAATTGTTTAATTGGAATTTGATTGTGTGTTGGTGGTGACACCCATACTAACTTGTGTTTTAATTTCCTCTCTCTTGGCCCATCCTTTCACTCCCCCCTGGCAATTCCTCTGGTGAAAGAACGTGAATCGAGCACGGTACGTTGACATCCAGTGTGCTTTCTCATCTCTTTCTTGAAATTGACTTTCTCAGGCTCACCTTGCTGGATGATTAGGTGTGCTTTGCATAGACTTTTAAGTCTCTCGCTTGTTGGAAATCCGTGTAAGAACATACAAATTTTTTTGTCCTTGGTGGTGGGGGTGGGGGGTATAAGCTGACTGAAATCAAATAATAAAATAAGCCACCAGTATCTAATCCAGGTGAAAAATGACTCCAATCACTGGGTGAGGATTAGAAGTTAGCTGGCTGCTTTAATTTCAGCACAATTAAAAGCGACTTTGAGTCTCCTTCCACTCCTCTCATCACCTCAGATCATTTACTGTTGCAAAAGTCCAATACATAGCTCCTTTATTTCATACAGCTTTTCCCCTGCCTCATTCTTCTTTTCATTATCATTTCATTATTTTATTTTTTTCATGTTCAGACCTTTCTACCTCCTTTACTTTCTCTGTCTCTCTCTTTCTCTGTCTCTTTCCCTCTCTTCTCATGATAAAGTCTCTGTTTATTAGACTGGCTCAAATCTCTTAGTTTAGCTAGGGCTCAACGCTCTGTTGGATTTGCTCTGCCAGATTGAGTTCCCATTGACTGGTCAGGCTGAATGGGCCCACTCATGTCTGAAGGGATCCAAACTGTGCCCCATCTCCTGTGGTGATTAACGCCTGCCAATACTACCCCTGCCACCTGCCCCTCCCAGAGCTCACGCACACACATGCACACACACGCACACAAAATCTTCCTGTCCTGTTGTCTCGGGTCATCTGATAGGCTATTCGGAGCCAGAACAGTGATATAGAGTTTTAGCCTGCTCTTTAAGGTCAGAGATGCTCAAGACAACCAAGCAGATAGAAATGCAGGGTTTGGGAAGTTGTTTTTTTTTTTCTAAATTAGACTTCATCTCCCTATATTTGCTTTTCAATAGAAAAAAAACTGTATATTGTTATTTCTTATTATTATTTCCCACCACAGCAGTAAGTAAAATTTTATTTGAGCCTCAATGCCAATATTGGCATCATATTTTGAGTTAAGATGTAGGAACAAGGGGACAATTCTGGACTTGCCTGATAGTCAGGAAAAGTCTGATTCTTTGTGTAGGGGGCCAAGACACGGGTACTCTGTCTTCTGAGGAGGTACCAACCAACCATCCAGCCACAATCTTTTTAAACACTCCTCTCCACTCTTTTGCCTTCAGCCCAGGCGGTCTCTTTTTTTTTTCCTCCTTCATCTCTGAGCTTTCCCTTTTTGTGCTACTTTTTCTGTCAACATTTGGTGTTTTTCAACACAGCCAAGACTGGCATGGGCATTTCACTCAACGTTTTCTCCTCTGAATTCTCGCTCTCTTGCTCTCTCTCGCTCGCTCTCTCTTGCTTGCTCTTTCCCACTTCCACCGTATCGCTCTTTCTGCTGAAAGCCGGAATTTGTTGGGCTTGCTGACAGTATTGGCCTGGCTCACAAACCCTTCACTGGCCCTAGGGCCTCCCCTTCTTTCTACCTCCCTGCCTGCCTGTATGGGCCCTGCCACTCTAGCTATGCCAAGTGCCCAGACTATAAAAGCCCTCTTCGCAATTTCTGAGAGGGTGCCAGCCTGTCCGGGCATGCACACTAGTGGGGAGAGCTCAGTGCCACACTGCTAGGCTCTCATTGGGTGCCAAGTCTCTTTCCTGTTTTGCTCTTTTTCCCCCCCCGTTCCTCTTTTCCCCCTTGCTCTAACCTCTTTTATGCCCCTCTTCTCTATTGGCACCATTTTGTACCCTGTCTTTGTTCCTTTTCACATGTCACTCTTGTCCAAGTTCTTGCCAGGCTCTCTTAGTATTTTTTTCTTCTTTTATCTTTTTTTTGTTGTTTTTTTGGAAATCATTTGCTGCACACATAGACACACAAACATTGTCTTAACCTAGACTGTTGTCAGCTAATACACCCATATGTTCTCTTTCCTCTTCCACTCATCAGTTTATCTGATAGCCGCTAGTTTAACCTTAGCAGTTACACAATGAGGGATTACGCTCATTTGTTCTCCTTGCTGTGGATTGTTTGTGATTGTATGTCCATAACTGAGACATTAAAAGACATAAAACATGCGCTCATATAAATAGCATTGTTGCTGGGCCTCTCTGACCCAGTCACTTAGAGGTTGCAGGAGGGGATTAGATGGAAGGCTAGATTTTGTGTTTTTGAATGTCCCCTGCTCCCACATGTCTCTCTAGCTTTACCCCATGCATTAGCTTTCATGCTGTGTGTGTGTGCGTGCGTGCGTGCGTGCGTGCGCCTGTGTGACTGGGCAATTTGGATCTGTCCACTTATCATGTGTTTGGTGTGTATATATGTATGTTTGTGTGAGCTGTGTGGTCTGTTCAGATGCCACGTTGTTTTTCCTCTGTGCTTCATTGCCATCGTGGCTGGCTTGGAGGGCCTTCTTGGAATCCTATCTGCTCCCTCTGTCCCTCTGCTGGATTCCAGTAGCACCGGGCATTGAAGTCCACAGTCAATTATGTGACTGCTTTGACCAAGGAATAGGATGTAGGGTCATTCCTGGTGAAAGCCCACCATTTGGTAGTCTCTCACTGGTTTTCCTTGATTCTTTGGTTTTGTCACAACTGCATTAAAGCCCCAAAACATCCACTTAACTTGAAGTGAATATGTTAACAGTACAGTGTGTACTGTTTTTCATTCACATACATCTTGTGCTGCCTTTTACCCAGAGGGAATAATCAAGTTTTATTTTTTATGCATAATGGATACAGATACATAATGTATAATACAAAATGTAGGATGAGTTTGCTTTCCTTATTGAAGTGGTAGGTGGTAAAACAGGAAGTAAAGCTATAACAAAATGTAGGTAATCTTGGAGACTAATGTAATGTGCCTGCATGCTGTTGTTGGCAGAATAACTCTGTGTCACCATCGGACAGTCTACGGGCGGCCAGTGAGAAGCACCGTGGCTCTTCTGATTACGGTCTTGACTCCAAGAAACGCAAAGTGGACGACAAAGATAGCAGATATGTAAGTATTTTGGTTAGTTTACTTTTTTTATTGTATTATTATGTAGTGTACATGCTTTGAAGGGAATGCTACTAAATAGTCCAACACGTGATATACAGCAGTGAACTAAGTCTTTATTCTTTTGCAGTGGTGCTTGCAGTAAAGAAAAAAACATTTGACTGCTCAGTGTTTATTTACCCTCTACCAGTTACCAAGTAGGCTTGCTGCATCTGTGTTTCAGGACAGCGACGGAGATAAGAGTGATGACTTGGTAGTGGATGTGTCAAATGAGGTAAGGCTGTATTGGGGGTTTTTTTCTGTTTGTATGAATTGAGTATTTGTGCCACATTTCACACTGAACGCCACACAAGAAACTTTAACCCAGTGCCCTTTGAAAAGAGCCTTTGGCTTGCCTTTAACACCTTTCAAATCCCTTGCCAAGAAGTCTCTAAAAATGTGTACGTTTGTGTTTACTTAATTACTGTTTTAATCTTGCTGTTCACTGAGAAATTAAGACAAAGAATTGAAAAGGGTAGAGTGACAGGTGTCTGTATTTATGTGTGTTTGCACATGTGGCTTCAGTTTGCTTGACCTACGTGTACATGCCAGTGACTTTCCTCTTGTCTGTTTGCTTAGTCTCATTCTCTCTCTCCCTTTCGCTCTGTGCTCCCCCTCCTCTTTCTCTCTCTCTTAAACGCTCCCCCATAGGACCCAGCCACTCCTAGGGTTAGCCCTGCTCACTCTCCTCCAGAGAACGGCCTGGAGAAATCACGCGTGCTGAAGAAGGATGCCGCCCCCAACAGCCCCGCCTCCGTGGCTTCCTCAGGCAGCACGCCCTCCTCTAAAGCCAAGGACCACACCCATGTAAGTGTGAGTGTGCTCATGCAGTGTGGCATGTGTACATGAGTGACAATGAGGGGAGGAGGGACCGACTTGATGAAACGGTGAACACAAAGCAAAAATAGGTAGTTGTTGTGGGGGAACTGACAGACTAAAGGGGCAGTTGTCAAGTGAAGTAGCTGCCTCTGCTTGATGGGCCAGTATGTGGGAGGCTTAGCAGACTGATGTTGTAGGGGGCTTGAGGAAGCAGAGGATGGGTGCACCCTCTGGAGATCAGCTCCCATGGCCTGCTCCTCTCAATCTTCTTTATGGCTTACCCAATAAATGCCCATTTCTTCCCCTGCTGTCAGCCCGTAAATAACAAAGAAAACAGGGACAGAAAAACTGCAGTCTCTTCCCACCTTGTAACTCACTTTTCTCTCCCTACTCACTCACATTCAAACATATAGACACACACATGCGGTAACTAACCTGGCTAAAATGGCTATATGTATGTGGTAATATCTTAGTTGTCTGTCATATGCCATTTCACTGAGGAACAAGAGTGATTTTTTTTTAAAAATTTTATCACATCAATCAAAACACCCTGCTTAGTCCTTCATACCTGCAGCTAAAACCGGTTTTTCCTGCCTGGGTCATAGGAAGAAAGGGAGATTAAAAGATGAGGTAAGCATGTAAGCGATCATCCTTGGTTGTGTAGCCACACCTGACAACTGTGATTCTTAAGCATAAGAACACAAACATACTGTGACCATGCCTATAATGAAGTGTCATTGTAGATTGGATTACCTTGAGCAGTCCACCCAGAATGTCACTGTAGACTACCCCCCTCAGCATGCCAGCAAATGACTCACTGAGGATTTTTATTTTAGCTTTGGAACACTATTTCAGGATACTTTTTCATTTGACGCTGTATATGTGTGAGTGGGAGAGAGGGTAACAGAACTGTCAGTACTTTCAGTAATGCGATACTCCGCACTATTGCTCAAAATGGTCAAAGAATTTGTTTCTTATAGAATGACAAGTCGTCCACACCTGGCCTGAAGTCTAATACCCCCACGCCCAGGAATGAAGCACCAACGCCAGGCACCAGCACTACTCCAGGACTGCGGCCACTACCAATGGGTAAACCACCAGGCATAGAGGCACTGGGTATGCCCAGACTCATGCAAAAACCAACGCATGCAAACACTCACATGCACACACATGCGCACACACACACGTTTTCATACTTCTGTTATTGTGCTATGGCTCTGTTTCTTAAATTGAATAGTTGGCTGTCCTGGATGGTGACTATGAATCAACGAGTTGCCCTCTCTCTCTTCCCCAGCTACTCCTGCCCTGCGTACACCTTTGTCCATTGCAGGTTCCTATGCTGCCCCCTTTGCTATGATGGGCCATCATGAGATGAATGGCTCACTTACCAGTCCAGGGGTTTATGCAGGCCTCCATATATCACCACAGATGAGTGCTGCAGCTGCTGCTGCTTATGGGCGCTCTCCAATGGTGAGGCTCCTCCAAATCTGTTTGATATGTAGAATGTAGCATTTATAGATTCAAACTACATCAGTTTATTTCATAATCTACATCATTTATTAAATATAAGTAATGTAGTAGTTAGGTGAACAACTTAATAAGCAAAGCTCATCAGGATCCTCTCAAACACTCACGACCAACAGCACATTTATATAAATATATAAAATGTATGTATATCACAACCTACCCTTGCAGCTGGCCATATGAATTAGCCTGCAGAGTTATTGGTTGTGAGACTTTTCTGCAAAATGGGTTGCAGCCAATTTAGCATCCATGTCTTATTTCCATAACTCCCTGTTTCAATATATATATTTTTTCTGGCTGCAACTTGCTGTGTGTACATAATGAGAAAATACAAAAAAGCCTTAGCTCCCTTACTTTGATGTTAGTTAGTTAGCATGCTGAGGGCTTAGAAAAGAAGGCTCTTCCCCAAAATGCTTCTCCATGCTTGCAAATCTCCCAGGCTTTCATTAGCATGAGCAAGTGGGATGTTGTAGTCTTGTGTAAAGCTTCTTTTTATGCAACACATTGGAATCTGTGCCTTTCAAGGAATTCGCCTGGCGGTGTGAGGGCTCCTCAGGGCATAATGCAGCTAAAGCGAGGCAAAACCTGCAATTTGAATGTTATCTTAATCTCATTTAGGTTAGCAGGATCTTGCTTGTTTGTTAACTCTTCACTTCTCTCGTTTGCTCAGGCGGGGTTTGATCCTCACCCTCACATGAGAGCCCCAGGCCTACCAGCCAGCCTCACCTCCATATCCGGAGGAAAACCGTAAGTGTTTGTCATTTTCAATATCATTAGTAGAAGTGGTTGAAATATTGCGTCTGGTCATTCAATTGACCTAAGCTTTTTCCACTACAAACATTTGAGCACATTTCAGTCTTTACTTCCTGAGCTGTTTTGGTTTAAGCAAAGTTTAAGTAAAGTTTATTTAGTATAGTGCCTTTCACAGAGCAAGGTCACAAAGTGCTTCACAAGAGTGACATTGTTAAAAATAAGCATAAAAACAGTAACAAGAAACAAACAATAAAACCGAAACAAAAGACTGTTAAGGACAAAAATCCTTAAAAACACACAAAATTACAAACACTAGACAGCACGAGGCAAGGCAAAGGCCGATTTGAATAAATGAGTCTTCAGCTGCTTTTTAAAGGTGTCAACAGAGACCGCAGATCGGATGTCATAGGAAGAACGTTCCACAGTGTTGGAGCCACAACTTCAAAGGCACGATCACTTTTTGTTTTCAGTTGAGAGCGACGGACAACCAGTAAGCCCTGGTCAGAAGACCTAAGTGACCTACTAGTGATATAAGGATGGAGCGGGTCACAGATGTACACAGGTGCCTGACCATGCAAAGGGCTCTATATGTGAAAACAAGAACCTTAAAATGAATCCTAAACTTGATGGGGAGCTAATGTAAAGAAGACAAGATGGGTGTGATTTGAGTCGCCCTGCTGGACTGGGTCAGAACTGTTCTAGACCATTTGTTGATGGTCCAGGGACAACTTCCTGAGGCAGGTGAAAAGGGAATATACTAGTCTAGCCGGGATGAAATAAAAGCGTGAATGATTATCTCTAGCTCAGGTTGTAATACAACAGACCTGAGTTTGGCAATGTTTCTTAAATGGAAGAAACTTGTACAGGTCAACAATTTAATATGTTGATTGAGGTACATGGCCTGATCAGATATAACACCAAGATTTCTAAGATTTGACTGTGCAGCTGAAGAAAGGGACCCAATGCACTGAGCAAGCTTGAAATCTGTATTATCTGAAGCAATGATAGGACCTCAGTCTTATCTTTTCACCTGTAAAAAGTTGTGAGCCATCATATCCTTAATAGCAATCAAACAATTCTTTCTTTGTTTATTTGATAGGGGCAGAGCACATTAAATTAACATCTGTATAAAATACAAGATGTAAACATGCTGGAGTTAGCAAGAGTGCTAATTTATATCCATAGACCCTAAATTGTGCAAAACAATTTTTCAAAACAGTTTCAGTTTTATCAGGCTTAAAAGAGACATACAGCTGAATATCATCAGTGTAACAGTGACATAAGATACCTTTAAGTCTGCTAATAATATGAGCCAAGGGAAGCATATACAAAGCAAATAATATTAGGACCCAAGACAGAACCCTGAGGCATACCATAGGAAAGAGCAGTAGTTTCAGACATGTAGGGACCAAGTGACAGAAAAACTCCTAATCGAGAGATAGGAGGAGAACCAGTCCAGGGTGCTCCCAAAGACACCCACCCACTGCCTAAGCCTTTCAGTCAGGATGCTGTGATCTATAGTATCAAAAGCTGTGCTAACAGCCAGCAGCATCAAAACAGAGCATTCACCCACATCAGAAGACATCATTATGTCACTGGAGACTCTGAAGAGCTGTTTCAGTATAATGCTTCTGACGGAAGCCAGATTGGACTTTATCTAAAATATTGTGTGCAGTCAAGATGGCAGTGAGCTGTTTGGCAACAACTTTCTCTAAAATTTTTGAGATAAAAGGCATCTAAGATACAGGCCTATAGTTCTTGGGAAGGGATGGATCATGGTTAGGTTTTTTTTTTCCATAAGATGCTGAACAACTGCATGTTTAAGATAAGCTGGGACACAACCAGATTTCAGCAAGCAGGTAATTGACATGGGACTGGGGGACACGTCCCCCCCCCTCCAATGTAGGAAAGAGGGAAATTGGACCCTCCCAAAAAAATTGTCACCCATTGATACAGGTTCAAGCTCATGAAACTGCGCTATGTCAGTTACTTTTCTGTGTTTAATGACATTCATTCAGGTGGAGGCAGCATTGAGTCTAAGTGTACCTAGTGGCGTACCACAAAAGAAGTTACTTCATGCGTGCATGCATTTGTGTGTATATGTCCACACACACCTTCCGGTAAAAAAAGACAACAGAGGCAGACAGAAAGCAGACTGATAAGATGCGGGTTCGAGGTGAGCACCAAGACGCTGTATTACTCAAACGACACTCGCATAACAAGATTGTTGGCAGCATGTCGCATTTTGTATTGAAGTTCATTATTTCAGAGTTTGTCTGGGGCAAGGCAAAAAGGTTTGTAGAACTTGCCTAGCAGCCAACTTCCGTATCGCTAGCTGTTGTCCTGAGGACTCTGTCGTCATGTGAAAGGATTTTCAGAAAATATTTCCAAGTGTAGTACAACACGCAAAATTCAAATCTGTGAATGTGTTAAAAAATTATTTATATATATATATATATATATATATATATATATATATATATATATATAGTAGTCGAAAATAATTGACTTGGTAGTTTGTAAGATTGGACCCAAATATCCGAGTATTCGGATATTTGTTTGTTGAGTAGGTATTCTGTTTCAATTTTGGGATTCGGATTTTTTTTTTTTTTAGCTAAATGTAGGCTATCAATAAAGGTGAACTGCAAAATACATTTGTCAGCCTATTCTCATACTATATTTATCCTTTTTAATTGCACTGTTAAAATGTGGAAATATATACAATCTCAGCTGCGCCGCCTGACATCCCTCTCACTCACGGCAGTTACGTCACGCTTCAGTTCACCTTGGCCGTTAAAGGGAAGACAAAATGCCGAAGACCTCAGCTGTGTGGCGACACTTTAAATTGAGCGATCACAAGGCTGTGTGCTAAACATGCAATTTGAAACTGGCCTACCACAGTGGCACACAAAGCGTGATAAATCACCTGAATGCTGTAAGTTGTAGGCTATTCTTATACGGTGTAAAAAAACTGAGACTATGCTAGCTACCAAACTTAGCTCATGTCTGTTTTCAAGTCGCCATTATCAAGCTACTTTTACCCACCATTTAAACAGTAACGTTACACATGATAAACACGTGCACTTACTTTGCTTGGAAAATAGTTGCAACTGATCCGAATAGTTAAAATAAAACACAAGGAGTAATGTGGGAACATCTGGGGCTAAAGCAATTATTGGCATAAAAAAGCCTAATAACTTGTTCATACGTGCATCCCCAGGCATTGCAGCCATCAACATCCTCAACCACACCCAAAACTACACAGCAGACCCCACAGTTCCAGAAAACCAATAATGGAGAAAAGAAAGATGTAACAGATGCCTGAGTAGAGTTCATCGCTATAGTTATGAGACCATTAACGTAGGCGAAGGCTTCAGAAATTAAGAAGATGGAGCGCGACTACACTGTACCCAACTGCTCCAGTATTTCACATGCCCTGTCTCTGAAGTACAGCAATGTGCGAGACCAAATTTTAACTCTCGTTGAAAACTCAACTGCCTTAAGTTTCACAACGGAAATTTGGACCTCAGTATGGAGGCGTATATGGCTTTCACCTGTCACTTTATAACTCAGTAGTGGAAACTCTGTGCCTTCGTATTGGAAACCAAAGTAATAGAGCTGAGCCATACGAGTGTCAACATTGCGCAAAGAAACGGCAGACGCCTTCACCATTCCAAATTACAGGCGAGTAGCTTTTTATTTTAATTTTATTTTAATGTTTGGAAAGAAATTATTAAAACGTGTGCTGCTGTTATAATTGCACTACCTTGTTCTATTCATTACAGCTCGTTCGTTGTCCGAAAAATGTCGAAGTCTTACACTGTTAAGCCTACTGTTACAGCTATCTCATTAAAAGTATTGTTATAACAGAAATAAGCGTGGTTTGTATCTCTGACTCTTGTTGGGTTCAGGTTGTAAAAGGTCTTAGGCTAATGGCTGATGGAATGTGGAAGTGCAGTTGGCGTATTTCATTTCACTGTATGTGAGTACTGAGAAATGACAAAGAAATTAAAAATAAATATAAATCTTATGAATATAAATCTTAAATGTTGATGGAGCTAGTATGCTGTTTGTGTGCTTATGTTTCAGAGTGCTTTGTCGGGCATTGTCTTGGATTCGGAGCCTATTATGGGCATTTATGTAGATCAGGGCTACTCAACTTTACATTGCTCAGGGGCCACACCGCAAGATACAGCTTTGTCAAAGGGCCGCAACCCTATTTTTTTGGTAATAAGAAACTATTTTGTAGTGTTTTCAAGCCACGTGGATATTAACTGATAAAATAAGTAGGCTTTATTCATTAAATGTAAAAGTGTTAGATTGCTGTTGCAATAAAATCACAAGATGGTTAATAAAATAAATATGCCTACTAAATTTAAATCAGGCCCGAGTATCAGATAAGTTTATTCTCTTGGAACAAATGGAAAAATAAAATACAACTATTTAAGTGTATTCATTTCAGTGTTAGTATCATATTATATTCTCGATATTGAAAAACTAAAAACAAATATTTTAATAAATCTGCTATACTTGCTGAATGTGACACTTGAGTCTGCATTTTCTCCACTAACCGTCTCAAGTCTGGCTAGTATGCGGACGTTGCTGTGCGCAGACAATCGCTGAGGTGCTTGTCACTGAGAGAGTTGTGCTGCTTTGACTTGATGATTATCATTGATGAAAAGGTACTTTGGCACACGTAGATTGATCCGAAACAGGTCCAAGACCTTCTTTGCACAGAGTGACGGTGCCGTAGGATTTGTCAGGTACATAATGCGTCCAGAAATCCACCATGGATTCGTCCTTATGTTTCTGATTCAAAACGCAATTGTTCTTTAATTCGATCAGCTCCTCTTCAAATCTTTCCTTTGAAACGCCAAACCTCCCAGAGTGCTGTGAAACATCCCTCACATCAGCGCTGTACGGATTGTCCACCATGCGAATCACTGGCATTACCACCTTTAGGTCCGTAAAACGACTAGCAAACTCTCTGGCAAGCTCGGCAAGATATGCGACGCAAGTAGCTGGTTGAAAGGAGACACTGCACAGCTGATTGACATGTCAGTGTAGGTTTGGAAAGTGCGTAAAATTGTTGTCACCAAGCTGGTCTTGATAAAGGGAGCACTTCTCTGCGAAGGCCGAAACATCATTCAACAAGGTAGGCAGCACTTGGTCATTTCCTTGAAGCTTCAATTGAGGATGTTTAAATGCTTAGGTATGTCTGCCAGAAAAGCCACATTTAGTGCGAATTTTTCCTCACTGATGTAATCCAGATCGGCCTGCTTTCTCTGTGTAATGAAGTCTCCAATCACAGGGAGCAAGTCCATAAACTTCTCCAGTACAATGCCTCTGCTCAATCATCGGACTTAGGCGTGCAGTGTCAGGTCTTGATACTGCGTCTCATATTCCTCAACTAATGGGCAGAATCGTCTGTGTTTCAGCGCATGACTTTGGATGTAGTTTACAACTCTAACTACTTGATCCATCATTGTTTTCAGTTCACCGTCCTTAGCTTGCAACATAGCTCTTCCTGGTGAAGAATACAGTGATAGGCAAAGAAGTCGTGAACTGCGCCGTCTTTTCTCAGTAACGCGATGAGCCCCCTCTCCTTCCCAACCATTGATGGTGCGCCATCGGTGGTAATTGACACCAATTTTCCCAAATCAATCTCTCTTTCCAGTCCTCGGGAAAAATCCATGAGTGACAAATAAATATCCTCTCCTCTTGTCTGACCTTTCAAAGGCAGAAGAGCGAGCATTTCCTCCACAAAAGTATTGCAAAAAAAAAAAACGCACCCAGACCATAAGCTGCACCGTGTCCGACACATCGGTTGACTCGTCTATGGCGAGGCTAAAATGTTCTGTCTTGGCTCTTCAATCAATTTAACTTGTTAAACAAATCATCAGAAATGTTTTCCATACGCCGGGAGAGGGTCGAATCTGAAAGCAGCAATTTGGATATCAGCCGGAGGATATTGTCTTTGTTTTTAAAATCAGCGAACAGTGACTCACTGCAGTCCATAAAACATTTCTTTATCAGCTCCCCATCAGTGAAAGGCCTTCGACTCCTCTCTACATTCCATGCTATTTTGTATGATGCCTCAGTGACCCGGTGACTTTCCTTACAGCTAAAGCGCAACACAGTTTGCTGGCCACGAAAGCTTTCAATAAGTGTGCGAATTTTGTCTCTTCTCAAATTACTCCCAGATGGATATGTAATTCCGAAGTCACCATGATGAATGTTTGCCCGTTTTGGTACTGCTGTTGTTCTCTGGCAAAGAAGACACACTGGTTTGTTGTTTACCTCAACAAAAGCAAAATCTTCCTCCCATTTTTTTTTAAATACCCTGTGTTCATCAGCAATTTTACGTTTTGCCGGTTTTGCCATGACTTGAGAGTAGGCTAGGCTAGACTTCTTGCACAGTTAGCGGTTGTCTCATCTTCTTTGTTGATCCCATGATTACTAAATAAGCACAATATACACGATCGCCCTTTTGTGGTCAGTAAGAATTTAGTTTAGAAATGGTTTGTGTTCATTGAAATGAGAATATTAGATTTTTATTGGCAGGTGCTATGACAATAAGAATTCAACCAAGGGCCGCAATGATGTTAACCTTGGGCCGCGTGTTGAGTAGCGCGGATGTAGATCTATAATTTATCCATAGTAAGAAAAAATGGTCACAAGCTGTTATGTCACAAAATGTGCGTAGATAGGACCTCATTCAACCAAATCCCTTGGGATTACAAACATGCATAAAGTACACTAAACCTTTTGGAAAATTTTTTTTATTAACAAATAATAGAAACATCAATACTGTAGAATAACAAAATCCTTAACAATTAATATCTCCCCCCCTTTTCTCCCCAATTGTATCTGGCCAATTACCCAACTCTTCCGAGCCGTCCCGGTCGCTGCTCCACCCCCTCTGCCGATGCGGGAAGAGCTGCAGACTACCACATGCTTCCTCCAATACATGTGGAGTCGCCAGCCGCTTCTTTTCAGCTGACAATGAGGAGTTTCGCCAGGGGGCGTAGCACGTGGGAGGATCACACTATTCCCCCCAGTTCCCCCTCCCCCCTGAACAGGCACCACAACTGACCAGAGGAGGTGCTAATGCAGCAATCAGGACACATACCCACATCCAGCTTCCCACCCGCAGACATAGCCAATTCTGTCTGTAGGGATGCCCGACCAAGCCGAAGGTAACACGGGGATGTGAACCGCTGATCCTCGTATTGGTAGGCAACGGAGTAGACCACCACGCCACCCGGGCGCCCAACAATTAATATCTTTAACAACGGAGAAACGTCTGGCTGAGTCCTTCCCAAGCCCCCGCCGCCGCCGAAGCACTGAGTATTCGCTGTTGATTACTACCGAAGCTTCGGAGCCCAAAAACTTGTATTTGGGACAGCCATAGTAGTTTGTTAGGTTTGCTGTTTTATGAGTTTTCCAAAATGCTGTATTTGTAATGTGCAATAATTTGCGTCCATACACAACCGGATGTATTATCCTCACCCCCAGCCCTACACACATACACACACACACACACACACATACACACATGCTCTTGCACTCTCCTCACCTGGTCCCACCCAAAGTCCAAGCGAGGATTTCGCCCTTGGTTTTAAGGGATCTATTTATAATAGAGACCAGGCATGGACCAATAGACCAAAGTACATTTAGCCATGGAAGTTGGTAGAATATCTACAGGGCATGAGGAAGGTTACATACTACCCACCAGATCAATGAGGTCTTGCAGGGAAATGGGATAGAAGCAGTCCAATATTGATGGCCGAGTTGGATAAGCAGAAGAGGGAATGATGCTTGCCCTGACATCTCTAATCTTATCCACAAAGGAAGAGAGAAAGTTACTGCAATCATTATTCGAAAAGACAGGCACGTCAGGAGGTGCAGGAATAACAATGTGTCACTCCTGACAATGTGTTTGATGGTGTCAAACAGGACTTTAGGGTTGCATTTACTGGAAAAAGTCTGTATTGACTTAAATGGAAATGTCTTCCTCCTGTTCTTTCTTTCACAGGGCTTATTCTTTTCATGTGAGTGCCGACGGGCAGATGCAGCCGGTACCCTTTCCCCCAGATGCACTGATAGGTCCGGGCATCCCGCGCCACGCCCGCCAAATCAATACCTTGAGTCATGGGGAAGTAGTGTGTGCCGTCACCATCAGTAACCCCACACGTCATGTCTACACTGGTGGCAAGGGATGTGTCAAAATCTGGGACATCAGCCAGCCAGGAAGCAAGAGCCCAGTTTCCCAGCTTGACTGCCTGGTATCTATTCTTTTATTGTTGTTGTTGTTTTACAAGACCTTGAATAGGATTATATGAGACATTTTCCATTATGTTTAATTGTTTTACAATGTGCTTGAAGTTGATAGAAACAACATTTTATGAACTCGTGAGTTTGATGTGGTGCACATATGTTGTGTATAGTCTGCTTTGAGATGGAGGTTTTAAAACATAAGCGATCATGCTCTAACATGTTCATTTTCCTCCTCCCGTATCCCCACAAAAGAGATGGTGGATAATTCAGAAAATGATCTCACAACTGTGCTAAAATAATCCTGGGTTGATTAAAAAGCCTACTGAGTTTTGGCCAACCCTGTCTGCCATTACCCAGCCCATTACTCCTTCCCAACTGCCTTCCATCCCTTATTTTGATACCGCCACAAAATGTGGCTCAGCCCACATGCACTCCGACCTGCTTGAAGTTAGCTCAGAGAATGATGGGGCCTAATAAAGACATCACGGTGCTGTTTTAATTTTACCGAAAGGTACGACCAAGCCCTATTGATCTTGCAGTCTCTCCCTGCTCTGCTGGAGCCTGGCCAGCAGTCACAGCCCGACCCCCCCCCCCCCCTGCCGCTCTTGTTAAAGCTGACAGCCACATCTTCACTCTTAAGACGAGGGAGAGGGAGCAGCATCCTAAAAACGTAACTTGTCAGGGAAAAGCTCTTCTTGTGTGTAAGTAAGGATGGGACTTATCTTCACTGAAGGAGTAACTGAAGTTTACTCAAGGATTTCACTGAATTATGCCAGTGTGCCCTCTCTGACTCCCGCACCACTGGAACCGAGCTAAAGGAATTTATCCTCAGAAATGTGGCTTTTTTGAATAATTAGGATATTTTTATTGTAAACAGATTATACCCACTCATTAAGTTCATGACAACCGTTATCTTTTTGTGTCCACTCATAGAACAGAGACAATTACATTCGTTCCTGCAAGCTGCTGCCTGACGGCCGCACCCTGATTGTGGGTGGGGAGGCCAGCACGCTGACCATCTGGGACCTGGCATCACAGACGCCCCGGATAAAGGCAGAGCTCACCTCCTCAGCCCCAGCCTGCTATGCTTTGGCCATCAGCCCCGATGCCAAGGTCTGCTTCTCCTGCTGCTCTGACGGGAACATCGCTGTGTGGGACCTCCACAACCAGACCCTCGTCAGGTCAGCACCCTAGCCTGTTGTACTTTTGCTCAGTCAGAATACAGCAAGGGCTGTCGTTTGCAGTGTGATTTATAGTTTGAAAATTACAAGCTGGAGACGGATACATAGCTTTTTGAATTCAGTGTTTTTAGGTGTTTGATGTCTGCCACTGTTTCTTTATTGACAAATAGCATTGTTTCTGCTTTCAAATTGGGCCAATCCCACCTGGGGCAATTTAGGTCCTGATTTGGATAGAGTTAGTTATCATTTATCTTGCCTTTCTGATTTAGTTCTTATGATGTTCATGCTATTCCAGGCAGTTCCAGGGCCACACAGACGGGGCAAGCTGTATTGACATCTCCCATGACGGGACCAAACTGTGGACCGGAGGCCTGGATAACACTGTCCGCTCCTGGGACCTGAGGGAGGGACGGCAGCTCCAGCAGCACGACTTCACCTCACAGGTACATGCCTACATATGCAAAAGTCTCATGTTATACAAACTGAAGTGCACATTTTTGACACACTCACAGGTTCACCCCCATGCCTTAGTTTACTTTACCTTTACCTTATTAACACTTGCGTGTGATCCATGAATCAGTCTCTCAGAAATCAGTATTCGTCAGTGTTTTTATGTCCCCCTATGTTTTTAAATCAAATTTCACTTTGAGGACCATAAAATATTGCGGAGTGAACGCATGTGGTCGGTCCTTGAGCCACTTCTACCTCCGTCTCCCTCCTGCAGATCTTCTCATTGGGTTACTGCCCCACCGGTGAGTGGCTTGCTGTGGGTATGGAGAGCAGCAATGTGGAGGTGCTTCACCATACCAAGCCCGACAAATACCAGCTACACCTCCATGAAAGCTGTGTCCTCTCTCTCAAATTCGCCTACTGTGGTAAGGAAACATGCAAAGAGGCTCTTTGATTTGAATTTTGAAAATAAATAATTCCTTGTACTTACACGTTACATGGGTGGAAAAAAATGAGAATTTTGCCATTGGCAGATTGTAAAAGGTAATGATAAAGGTAAGATTTTGAGTCCCCCCCCGTGTGTTGGTTCTAATTTTATCAGCTATTCTCAGCCAAGAAGACGTTTGTTATTAAATTTAATTCACGCACCCCTCCCCGCCGTACCTGGCCATGAGTAGAATTCATATTTTGACTCAATCTTGTTTTTCTAAGGTGGTGGGATTGTTACTGTTGTGTAGATTTGGTGAAAGCATGAATGCTCATTACCAGAATCATACAAGAAGTCTTGTTTATCAAACATAATAACATTTCAAATTTGTCTCCAGAATAAATGCAAATCAAAAGACATCCAAAGAAAAGATAGTACCCCTGTCTCCTTTACGGCATCAATAAACCTGTATCTTTCATCAATAGAATGTTAGCTTTTTAATATTTTGAAAAGCACATCAGTTTGTTGTATCTTGATTTTAAAACAGTGCCAAAGATTTAGGGCAGCACGTTGGCGCAGTAGTTAGCACAGTCGCCTCACAGCAGGAAGGTCCTGGGTTCGAGCCCTGGGGTCGTCCAACCTTGGGGTTCGTCCTCCATGTGGAGTTTGCATGTTCTCCCTGTGTCTGCATGGGTTTCCTCCAGGTTCTCCGGTTTCCTCCCACAGTCCAAAGACAGGTCAGGTGAATTGGCCATACTAAAGTGTCCCTAGGGGTGTGTGTATGTGTGTGTGTGTGTTTGAGTGAGTGAGTGAGTGATGGCCTGGCGGCCTATCCAGGGTGCCTTCCTGCCTGCCGCCCAGTGACTGCTGGGATAGGCTCCAGCATTCCTGCGACCCTGAGTAAGGATAAGCAGTTTGGATAATGAATGAATGCCAAAGATTTACTTAATCTACAAAGGGCTGATAACTCAGTGTAACTGAAGTTTTTTTTTTAAACATCCTAAAAATAAGTTTTGTCTCTATTTGGCAATTCTAACTTTATTGTGCCATTTTTATAATTGAAGAATTTCACTATGGAATTAGTTTCTTCGAAATAACTGATTCTCTGCAGAAATATATTTAATTACTCAGCAAATGAATCTGTTTAAAATGATGCAGTGATCATTCTCACTATAATTGGTAGTACTGGGTGATCTTTAAGGACCCCATAAAGAGAGCTTACCTACCAGAGTGCAATGTTACTCTTGCATTGAGCCGCAGCCAGCCGACCATTCTGCACTAACAAATGACGATACAAGGTTACAGTTTCTCTGGTTGTAGAAATGAATGGACCTCAGATCATTTTGGTTAGAATTTGTGAAGCAGAAATCAATGGACCGCTGGTGAATGTCGAATTAAAGTTGATTGTAGTTTGAGTAAATTTGCTCACATACCCCCACATTGCCCTCATTTATTTCAACATAATTAATCTCAATATCTCGGGTATTAATTTGGGAGGATTAAATATTCAAATACAGTTTATTCAAAATAATTTGACAGCTGATGATTGCTTATGGCATGAAACAGGCTTGTAGTGTCTCATAAAAATTTACTTGACTCGCTGGTTTATTCTAAATATGAACTCTAGCACACTTTCACATGCACTGTATGGTATAGTATGTATCAATAAGGAAACACATATTTTCATGTGCATTAGAGGCGGTTTTTTGTCATCACTGAATTTCTTCCCCTCATTATGAACAGCTGGCTCAAGTTCAGATAAATTAAGTTCTGCCACAATATCAGAATTCATTTCTCTTCTCAAGACTCCCGACAGCACAAGCCCATATCTCATACACTACAGAGCTGGTTAAATCAAATAATGATTCCTCCTTCAGAGCCCTTGCTCTCTCTAATTAAATCATTAGCCAACTATTCAGCTGGCTAATTAATCAGAGGGTGATTTGAATAATTACAGGAGTATAAGCGGTCTGGATTTTCATTCATTTTCATTTAATGTTGATTTAAATAATGGTATTTGCATAACGTTTATTTTTTAATGGCCAGTGATGGATAAGATTCCCAAGTAGTATATAAACTGTTGCTTTGAGATGCAAGCATGAATTATTTGTAATATGCACAGCAGGATGGCCAAGTGTATGAGGGCCATCTTTTGTGTGTGGGTGGGGGGGTGCGCACACAAGAAACTTGCATTACATGCTCACAGCATCTTTTTTTTTCTTCTTTCTCCCCTTAGGCAAATGGTTTGTGAGCACAGGGAAGGACAATCTGCTGAATGCATGGAGGACTCCTTATGGTGCCAGCATATTCCAGGTACCGCCGCTGACAAATACACATCCAAATGCAATGTACTCTCTGATCTCCCCGATCAGGTTTAAAATCTGGTCAAATCGTAGAGAAAGTGGAGACCTTTTGAACAAGGTCACTATCAGACTACAGGAATAGTCCATCTTTAATTTTCAACATATTGGGTCTGCGGTGGTGTAGCGGTCTAAGCATTGGCTTTGTATCGATGCAGTTGCCCACTGGGGACCGGGGTTCGCGCCTCGGTCTCGTCAGATCCGACTATGGCCGGACTCGATGAAGCAGCAGTAATTGGCAACGCTGTCTTCGGGAGGGGGACGGAGTCGGCTTGTGTTCATCACATGAGTGCGTCTCTGTGTATGTTGGAAAAAGCAGTGGTTCGGCCTGGATTCGCCTTATCACGGAAGTGGGGAGGCGTCTCCTTCGAGACTGCCGGCCGGAGAGATGCAGTTGGCGAACGCATGTAGTACGAGGGTGGGTGTTTGAACTAAAATAGGGATCGATTGGCCTCTAAATTGGGAGAGAAAGGGAAAAATCAGAAATACATTTGAAAAAAATAAAATAAAAATTCCATATATTGGCAATATTTTCCTTTTTTGCATTAAGTTAACCTAAAATCTTTTAACAGAACACTTACAGAGCTCCTTCAGGGTTTGTGTATCTTCCATTAAGTGTATTTGTAAATGCGGTGGTGCAGATGCTACTCAGTACTATGAAAGTTTTCCATTTGCTGTATGTGAGGTAACCAAAACTACTGGTAAGAAAAAAAAAAGATTGTAGGGGGCATCCAGGTGGCGTGGCGGTCGATTCTGTTGCCTATCAACACAGGGCTTGCCGGTTCGAATCCCTGTGTTGCCTCTGACTTTGTTGGGCGTCCCTACAGACACAAGTGGCTGTGTCTGCAGGTGGGAAGCTGGATGTGGGTATGTGTCCTGGTTTCTGCACTAGCGCCTCCTCTGGTTGGTCGGGGCACCTGTTCAGGGGGGAGGGGGAAACAGCGTGATCCTCCCACGCACTATGTTCCCCTGGCAAAAGTCCTCACTGTCAGGTGAAAAGAAGCAGCTGGCAACTCCACGTGTATTGGAGGAGACGCGTTGTAGTTTGCAGCCCTCCCCGGATCGGCAGAGGGGGTGGAGCAGAGACTGGGGCAGCTCGGAAGAATGGGGTAATTGGCCGGATACAACTGGGGAGAAAAAGGGGTGAAAAAAAATCCGAGAAAAAGATTGTAAACGAATCCACTTTAGATGTTGTTGGCTATTATTGGCCTAGATAAGAGTTGCCACTTGCAATAACAAGAGAACTGCTTGCCTTAAAAATGTTAAATCACTGTAGAAAGCACAACTATGAAACACACTTCTAGTTCTACTGTCCTTAACAAAGAAATGTAATGGGGACTCTACTCATTTTTAATCCCACAGTCAAAGGAGTCGTCCTCTGTCCTGAGCTGTGACATTTCAGCAGACGACAAATACATTGTGACAGGCTCCGGTGACAAGAAGGCCACTGTCTACGAGGTCATCTACTAGAGAGCACAGGAGGCTCCTCCGAAGCCTCAGCACTTCTATTTGACTGACTGGCCTTCTTCTTTGTTTTGCTTCGATGGTGACTCCTTCTCGGTTCATCCTGCCTCCCTTCCTTTAGACTGTCCATGGATTTGGAGTTCAGTGGGCTGGTGAAAACTGGGGATTGGATGAGTTATGAACTGCCAATAGGAGTTAATGGAATCAGTTGTTTGAGTATACTTGGGAACAACAGGAAGATTTTTTTTTTGTGACTTTGTTTTTGGGTTCAGGATTTTTTTTCCCTTTTTTTTCTACTTGAGAATTTTTCATTGAAGCGGCGCTTCATCTGTGAGAACCTTGTGTCCTAGCCATCTTGTGAAAAGTGTACATATTGGAGTAAATAAATGACATTTTATATATATTATAAATATATATATTTTCACGTCCTGGGTGTACTTGTGATGTTTGTTTTTTTTTGTTTGTTTTTTTGGCCTTGCTTCCTCATGCCAGATATTTGAGCAAGAGAGCTAAAAGTAGGTTAGTTTTTTTTTTTTTTTTTTTTTACATTTTTATTCTTGCCTGATTTTTCTTGAAGCCCATTTTCTGGGCTGACCTTTTCAGAAATCAAACACGTCTCTCAGAGTAAGGGGAGGAGGCACCAAACTTATGAATTGAGAATAAAACAAAGACCTTGTGGAACTATAAAAATGTGCTCTGATCCATGATGTGGAGCCTTCAGGCTTGGACAGGGCCACAGATGGCTTAGTCATGCTACAGGACACCAGTTGGACCTATCAGAGGCGATTGTGGTCAATGGAGAGGAGATGGATGTAAATTTGATTGATATTAAAGAAGAAAAAAAACATTTTTAAGTGTAAAAGTGTACTGCTTATTCTGTGCTCTCTTTCTCCCTGGTTCTTGTACTTTTTGGGAAATGGAGAAAGTTTTATGTTGAACTTGACACATGGACCTCAGTTGGCAGCCACAGCTTTGTAGCAGGCACCATCTAAATGACAAAATGTTCTTGCCAACATATGTGGATGTTGAATTGTGCCATTGAAATCATGGCGAGAGGCTGACCTTAAATGGCCATTTGGCTTATTGTCACAGAGTTATCAACCTGCTCTCCGTGAATCCATCTGCCTTCTGAATCTTATCAATATTCCTGGAAAGGCTTTTTGGTTGCTGGGACATAATGTTTGTTGCCCAATCTGTCTCAAATGACATTCAGTGCCTGTATTTACTAATGAGACGAGGGGGAAAAAAAGGTACTTTTCAAAAGTAAATGCAACAGAAATATACAAATTCTGAAGTTAAACGAATACAAAATTTTTACTGGTGGCTCGCATGTTGAGTACAAGGCCATAGTGAATGATCAGATTCTTCACTGCTCCTTATCCCATCAGCCTATCTCTCTGTCAACACGAGGGGGTTTAAATGCGCTAGTCTCTAAAGTTCACACCAAAGTATGTAGCAAATACTGTCAGCACTGAATAGAAATGTACAGTTGTTAATAAATCAATAAAACCTGTTTTTGTAGAAAGGCCTTTTTCCTTGTAATTTACCCACTGATAAGTCACGCCATGACTTACCCACAAATGTAAAGAAAACCTTTCTACGATTATGGGAATGAGGCAGTTTTGAGAAAGGATACAATGGATTACTTTCAGCCTTGTGCATGACTCCACCTCCCACTGAGTTGAGGGCTTTCCAGTGGAAGACAAAGCCAGTTGAGCCCTCAGCGTGCACATGGGCAGCTAATAAGTATTAGCTCACCTCATTATGCCGGCATTGAGGGTGACCATGGACACGCCATTTTAATTTTGCAGGGTGCCTTCATAAATCCCGGTGTCTAAAGGAAAAAAAAAAAGGGTGGTGCACATCATGAAAAATATGAGCAGTTTGTCTTTCGGTTTGATGGAAGATGAGACAAACTGAGGAATCCTGCGTTTTGATGCAGTACCAGCCACTCAGACTTGTTGCCCCCAGCCGGATCCCAGCCAGTTTCCCCGGATCCCAGAGAGTTTTCCCCCATTGAAACTGACTGAATGATTGTAAATCCCTTAAAGTAGTACACAAGTTAAAATGTAAAGAGTTGGGCTCTTTGAAAGTTATTTTCTGTATTTTTTTTTTTTTGGTGTCAGTGTCTTAGGGCTGCAGCCATTAATTATTTTAATTGTTGATGAATCTTTTTCGAGGACTAAGCTAACCACTTTGTCTATAAAATGTTAACAATAACAAATACTCATCACAAATTTTCAGAGGCCAACGTGGTATCTTAAATAACACAACCAATGACGGCGAAACCCCGGAATTTTCCTTGAACGTATTCTGACCAGCAGCCAAAAAAAAATCCCCAAAATATTCATTTTATATATTTAATTTTATGTGAATATGAGCCTGGCAAGCAAGACCTGGCATTTGTGAAGCCATGTGTAACCCAGCTATAACCAAATGTTTGTACAGATTTGCTTGCACACTAAATACTAAGCCAACCATGGACAGTTATGAAAGACTTGACATCAAAACAGGAAGTGAATGTAGAAAGGCTACTGATGACTCAAAAAGAAAAATTGAGAAGTTGGGACGTGCGTCCTTGTGCCGTTCGAACTTGTGGGTCATGATTGTAAAACACGTGTCTTAAAATGTTTTATCGTCACACAATGGTGAGGTGAGAGAAGTCTGTTCCTGTGACAGTAGCTCTGAATATGTGTATTGTGACATTTAAAAAGGCATGAGATTGAGAAAGACATTGGCGGTGTGTGTTAATGGGCTTGTTTCCAGATGGGATGGTTTGTGGTTTCAGGCCTGTTGACAAGACTAATGGTGGGAGGGATGAGACACATAGCTAAGGATCAGGGTGGCTTGGCAAACCACTTCACACACACACACACACACACACACACACACACACACACACACACACACACACACACACACACTCCCTCTCTCACACATACATTCCATGTGACTACTCTGTCTCAGCTAAACACTTTAACCACAGAACCAACAGAGACACATTCAGTGACACACACTTCACAGTAGTCCTGTACACACCTTGGAAAATGGCATAACACTTTGGGAATTTTTGTGGCTTTGTGCTTAGAGGCAGTCACGAGTGATCTCTGAGGTCATTGTGAAAAGAGATTTGAGGAGTTTTATATATATATATATATATATATATATATATATATATTTTTTTTTTACAAATTCATTGGCCAATGGAAAACACCCGATTATGAATCTCAGTTATGAATGGCTCATCTTGGACTTTGGTTTTGTCAACAATTACAGAATGGTAACACTTTAGTATGGGGAACGTAGTCACCATTAATTAGGTGCTTATTAGCATGCAAATTAGCAACATATTTGCTCTTAATTGGTCATTATTACATACTCATTAATGCCTTATTCTGCATGGCCTTATTATACAACCAGTAAGCCATTAACTATGAGTTTTCCCTCTATAACCTCAGAATTGCTTATTAGTAGTACCATCTCAATATGCTTTGCTTAGTATGGAATTTATAAGGTGGTAGTACCACAGGAAGAGTTATTCTCCCTTACTAACACTTAATGAATATGGTCTGTTCTTACGTAACAAAACACAAAACTACAAGTGTTAATAGTGTTAAATTACTGTAAATTAAGATTTTGTTACTTAGAATATGTTCCCCATACTAAAGTGACATCTTGATCATTACTAATTCACTAGTAATTAAGTGTTTTTATGTTCCCCATACTAAAGTGTTACCCAGAATTTCTCCAAATTCAAGACGTACTCTAAAGGCACTTTTGCTTATATGTCAATAAATCAGGGAGTTCAGCAGACTTGTGGATTCTGTCTCCTTGTTTTATTGTATGTGTGGCTAACCGCCCTGGATCTTCTGTTTCGGTTTGATTTTCTTTCTCTTCTCTATTTTTTCTCCCCCACATCCTCTCTCAGTTTTTTGCTTTGCCCCCACCACAGGTGGCAAGCACATTCATTAGCAGTTTTGAGGAGGTGCTAGCTGTGTGTGTTTGTGTATGTGTGTGTGTGTGTGTGTGTGTGTGTGTGTGTGTGTGTGTGTGTGTGTGTGTGTGTGTGTGTGTGTGTGTGTGAGTGTGTGTGAGTGAGTGATAGAGTTGGGCACTGGTTTGAGCTGTGTGTGACTAGCAGTTTGATATGGGGTGGATGCTCCTTGCCAGGACTTTTAATTTGTGGGTTTGTATCTCCAAGCTCATGCTTAGAAACTATGGACGCCTACAGATCATAGTTGTTTTTTTTTAAAGACCTTGTAGCACCAGTCCTCTCCTCACATTTGCATCGAGACCTGATCGTAGAAGTTCTGTCTAAGGAGCCACTTGAGTGCATGACTTGCTATTTGAAAATTATATGAGCTTTGGAAATAAAACACTTACTCAAATAGATGAATGGGGTTTAAAAAATGTAAATGTGGATTTTTTTTTTCATTTTTGGATTTCAAACTACTATTCCAATGATGGGCAGCACGGTGGCACAGTGGTTAGCGTGGTCGCCTCACAGCAAGAAGGTCCTGGGTTCGCCTTGGGGATCGTCCCGGGTCGTCCTCTGTGTGGAGTTTGCATGTTCTGCTCGTGTCTGTGTGGGTTTCCTCCGGGTGCTCCGATTTCCTCCCACAGTCCAAAGATATGTGTGTGGGTGTGTGTGTGTATGCGTGTGTGGGCCCTGTGATGGACTGGCGGCCTGCCCAGGGTGTCTCCCCGCCTGCTGCCCAATGACTGCTGGGATAGATAGGCTCCAGCATCCCTGCGACCCCAATTGGGATACGTGGCTTGGATAATGGAATGGAATGGAACTATTCCAATGATGTGGTAGACACTGACACAGCATGTGCATGTCAATCACTGGTATTCCCTGTTTGATCAGTTATCCAAAAGCTTGAATGTAGACAGTTGTTGTACAATATGGCAACCAAATAGGAGACAATGTGGCATAAGGAAGTTCCCCATGGATGTCTCTGTATCTGGGAGTTAATACAATACAACCAAGGATCTAGTCAAGAGGCGACAACACAAGTAGGTGCCAAAAAACTAGGTTCAAGTCTGATTGCACATATGTGTCAACAGGCACTGTACAAAGGCAATGCATAGGGTGCATAGAAGTGTTTCTTTTTTAACATTTTGTTATTAAGGCCATCAAGTGTGGAGGTGTTCGTGATAGAGATGGGTCTTTAGCCTCATCTTAAAGATGGAGAGGGATTCAGTGGCTGGAATGGAGTTTGGTAACTCGTTCCACCACCGGGGACCTACAGAAGAGGAGAGTCTTGTGCTCCCAACTAAAAGCTCTTTGTGCCCCAACCATCGCTGAGAAATGTTGATAATTCTCTGCTATCCACAGTCAAGCAATAACACTATGCTGTGCTTCCATGCGGAGGAAGAGGAGGAGGAAGGATGAAGAAAGCAGGATGAAGGACAATCCACCTCTTGGCCTCTTTTTGCTTCCTTTCAATTTCTCTCCCCAGTCCATTTTGGTGAAGAGGAAAAGGTTTCACTGCTAGAGATGGAGAGCGTATCCGTGTTTCTCTCGCTCTCACCATCTCTCATTTCTCAGCAAAATAGCTTTTAGTGCTTTCGTCCCCCCCCCCGCATCTCTCTCCATCCCTTCGTCCCATCATTTCAGCCTTAATAACCCCACCCATAATAACCCCCCCCCATCCTACTTTCCTCTATCCGTTCTTCATTTCTGTTCCACTGAAGTGCGACTTCTAAGCACATCGATTGAAGAGAGCTGAGCATTTTGGAGAAAGATGGAGAGAAGGGAAGTAAGAGGTTAGGAGATTATCAAAGTGTGTGTGTATGTGTATGCGTGTGCGTGTGTGGGTGTGTGTGTGTGTGCACGGTTTCCAAAAAAGAAAAAGAGGAACAGATAGAAAATGGGACCCACTTCCCTTTCTCCCTCACTCGCCAGATAACCCAGTGTCTCCAGAGAGCAGTGGCAGATTAAAGGGAGCCTGTGGCCGAGGGAGAGACAGCACTGTCTCTTCAGTCTCTGTCGCCCTCCGAGGTCACTTAGGTTCCTTTGATACCATCCAGCCCTCACTGCATCTTCTGACCTGTCCTTAAGAAGAGAGGCTTTCATCAGCCTCTCCCGCACACAAGAGCCCACTTAGAGTCAGGGGCTTAAATTAGAGAGGGGCTGTGTGTGTGTGTGTGTGTGTGTGTGTGTGTGTGTGTGTGTGTGTGTGTGTGTGTGTGTGTGTGTGTGTGTGTGTGTGTGTGTGTGTGCAAATGTCTGTGTGTATGTGTATATGCACATGTGTGTGTACACATGCATGTGCTACTGAGGTCCAGTTTTCGTTATGGATCAATCAGTGATTTTACTGGGTTTTTTTTGCCTCCATGTTTGATTTTCTTTCCCTCGCTTAGTAACCTAAACACACACACACACACACACACACACACACACACACACACACACACACACACACACACACACACACACACACACACACACACACACACACAGCTCCTAATAACGTAGTTTGAACTGGATTTGCCAAATTACGTGTCACTGAAAAACCGGTGGGGTTTTGAGAGGATTTGAGCTTATTAAACTAGTGACCATGGTCCAGTTGGGTAATGATATAATATAATCGTAGCAATTTGCTGCTGCCATGTAGACTCAAACCTACAACGGACATTTGGCGTTTGGACAGTTAATTTAATAAATAATTCAACTTGTGCCTTTTGAAAGGTTTGGCCCTTGTGTTGCGAGGGCCAGAGCCCTAGAAAGAGAGAGTTACATCAACTCCATAGACGTCAATGGGCCACTTATTTAACAGCAATGGCGGCTTATGCATCATGGGAGCCCCGGATAGTTCCAAACAGTGTGCAGAGAATATGTGTCACGTTGGACTATATCTCTATCTATATATAAATGTAAAAATCTGAAAATATTGGTTAGTCGTTACCAGAAATCGCGGCTAAGCAGTTCATTTAAATGACCCGCCAAGCTTTGTTTGGAACTATTCGGCAGCTACATGAACCACGTAACCCTCTCGCGTTCTGACCCCTCATTGACGCAACTCTCTCTTTCTAGGGCTCTGGTGAGGGCGCAAAAGGAGACTGAACAAATCTATCTCTGGCTTGAACAGCTAGAGGGTGATGATGACACTGATCCTGGGTGCTTTTTTTGGGAACCGTCAAACAGTCGGACACACAAATAGTCACAACATCTCTCAGACTTGTGTAACGCAACGGGCTTTCTTACGCACGATACCACAATCTGGTCTTGAAAAGAGAAACTGGGAGCCTCCACAGAGCAATCTCCTAAACCGACAAGGTGTGTGTGTGTGTGTGTGTGTGTGTGTGGTGAGGGGGTAGGGGGTCTAACGAGTTCAGCAAAGCAAATAATTGGTACAAATAAGTCATTAAGTGAGTAGAAGGGCTGAGATAAAATGTGAAGGAGCGCTAATTGAACATAATTATGAACTCCTTCCTTCCTCCTCCATCAACTGGAGCTGGAGCGACGAAGCCCTCGTGGATAATTAGGATCAATGGGCAAGGGCACTACTTTGGAAAAACGCAGAGGGTGACTTTGTAGTAAAAGTGAGTTAAGCCAAACAGGCCTTTGAGATCAGCTGAATGTTTTACTGACCCTGGCAGCTTCTTCGCCCGTTTCTGTGTAACTGGGATCGAACCTGTTTAATTAATACTGCATGCATTTCTACCTATGAATGCAATATTCTTTAAATACATCTTTAGACAAATACATTTTGGAAGGTCAGGTGAATCAGCCATTCTAAATTGTCCCTAGGTGTGTGTGTGTGTGTGTGTGTGTGTGTGTGTGTGTGTGTGTGCGAGTGTGTGCGAGTGTGTGCGAGTGTGTGCGAGTGTGTGCGAGTGTGTGCGAGTGTGTGTGTGTGTGTGTGTGCTTTCTGTCTGACTGCCTGTCTGTGTCTATATGTATCTGGAGCTGATGAAGGTGTGTGTTTACCGTGGGGATGGGTGGGGGTCACTGGTTCAGCTGTAGTGCGTTTGCTCGGTACTTGGGCCTTTATGACCATTGATGTATCTACACAAGAAACCCCTCCCCTTAAACACAAATTGCATGTGCGCGCGTGCACACACACACACACACACACACTTGTTTTCCTGTATTTATGAGGTCCCTTGTTGACTATATTCCTTCCCTAGGCCCTAACCTTAACCATCAGAACAACATGCGTGACCTTTACCCTTACCTTAACCTAATTCGGATTCTAGCCCAAAACCAAAACCCAAGTCCCTGAAACCCCTGAAATAGAGCGTCGACCGGCCGTAATGTCCTCACTTTGCAAAAAGTGTCGTAACTCTTACGGTTGAAAACTCAAAATGGGCCTCACAAATACAACTGGGAAAAAAACAAAACACACACACATACATAGGCCTCTCTGGGCACATGTAGTACACACACCATCCAAGTTAACAAAGTACACACAAAGTAAACAGACAAGCCAGATCCCCACCCCCCACCCCTTGCCACCAGTGTTGAGTTCTTGCTGTCTGGATTGTGGTGAATGTCAAACTCAGAATCACAACTTTTTATTGCCATGTGCGTTGCACGCACTCGGAACTTAGCTTGGCGTTGTTTGTACAGAAAATAAAATAAAAATAAAATAAAGCATGGGAAAAAAAAAAAAATATATATATATATATATATATATATATATATATATATATATATATATATATACACACAGATGCACACGTATAAAACGGATCATAAAAAAAATAACGGCAAAAAGTAAGCCTGTCATTGGGGGGCAGGGGGCCTGTTGAAGTACATGTGCATTTGTGTGCATGTGTGTGTGTCTGTGTGCCTCTGTGTATGTCTATCTTCTCCCCCCACACCCAAGAGAAATAAGCTAACAGCTTTTCTCTTCAACGTTGTCCTCCTATCTCACTTTCACACACACACACACACACACACACACACACACACACACACACACACACACACACACACACACACACACACACACACACATACGGCTACAACAAGCACAAAAGAAACAGTGGGCCTCATTCATCAGTCATCCGTGCATACAAATTTGCTGTTACACACCCATGGAATATGTTTAGCTCTCAACATGGTCTGACAGGCTGAAGCAAAGCCTGATGGTTATTTGCAATTCCTTCCACCTAACATCTACTATTGTCTACCCCTTGCAACGAGCAGTCAGCCAGACTTCTGAAGACATCAGTGTTAGCTAATTGGTGTCTAAATTCAGGAGTTATTCAGGTTCTACTCTGGCCTCTGAGACAAACTTCAAGGCTAAAATATCCCATGGGTGTGTAAAAACAAATTTGTACGTATGAACGATTGATGAAAGAGGCCCATTGACTTTTCGAGGAATTTCACCGATTTTCAACCTTTTTTTTTCCAACCATATTTCTTACTTCAACCTTGTGTATGAATCGTAGCAGTAGAATTTCTACAACACACACAATACTTGCTAACGTTGCCTGTATTGCCATAGCCCGCTATAGCAAACTGTCTTACTTCCATCAGCTATTGATGTCAGTGGGTGGTGAAAGAACTACAAGGCCACTTGGCTGGGATGTTCCTTTTTCTAATCGCCGCAGCTGAGAAACTCTCACACAGTAGCGAGAAGATCATTTTCTGTGTGAAAATGAATTCCACCGAAGCAGTTGTAGTTTTTTTCTTTTTTTATAATCTTTTTATTGCATTTTTGCACAGGTTTATAAGACAAACAGAACAAAATGGAAACGTGCCTGTGAGTTTTACCCCATGAAAACCAAACCCACTAACCAATAACCCACCCTCAACCCACCCAACTGCACCCTAAATTGGAGAAGCAAAACAAGTGGACAAAAAAAGTATGTACATATACACGCACACACACACACACACACACACACACACACACACACACACACACACACACACACACACACACACACACACACACACACACACACACATAAACATACATATATATACACACATAAAAGATAATAATCATAATATTCATTCATTCATTCAGTCGCTTCTCCGGGGTAGGGTCGCGGTGGCAGCAAGCTAAGTAGGGCACTTCAGACACACCTCTTCCCAGCAACGCCCTTCCCAGCAACGCCCGCCTGTCAATCTCCCGCTCCATCCTACCCTCACTCATGAACAAGACCCCGAGATACTTGAACTCCTTCACTTGAGGCCACTGGCGTAAATATAGGTGGTGCAGCTGGTGCAGTGTCACCAGGGCCCGTCGCTAGGGGGGGCCCATCAATATTTCTGCATGCATTGTCCTAGTCCAATGGTACGTGTCTGTTTTGAGCATGTGATGATAGCTTGTTTAGCGTGCGCAATATCATTTACCTATCTAGCCTACCTAAATAACATTAGAAAAATAAAATCAAGCAAGCAAGCATGAGTTACACACATAAAAGTGGATGTAAAAAGAGGAAGGAGAGCAAGGAAAAAAGGAAAGAACAGCAAAACTCCAGAAATGGATGGATTTTTCTTAAAGAGCAGTATAATTGATGGCGATGGGCGAGAAGAAAATTTGGCACAGACACAGACTGGAGTGTTACCGCTGGCAGCGGAGAAACCTCGGAGGTAGGGTAGCAAGCTAACTCTAGCAGCCTAGGATTTCTGTGTTACCATAATCTAATGTGGTTACTAAATTGTCTGTTACTTTGATATTTCTATTTTATTTGTTATATTTTATGCTGTGAAGCACTTTGTGATTGTATATCTTTGAAAGGTGCTATACAAATAAATTACTAAAATTACTTACTAAACCCACCTATGGTGGTGGTGGTGGTGTGTGTGTGATTGAGTGAGAGAGAGACGGGGGGGGGGTCCACGAGGGTTGCTTGCACCAGGGCCCATAACAAATATGTTACGCCAGTGCTTGAGGCAACAACTCATCCCCAACCTGGAGGGAGCAATCCACCATTTCCCAGTAGAGAACTATGGCCTCAGACTTGGAGGTGCTGACTCTCATCCCAGCCATTTCACACTCAGCTGCAAACCACCCCAGTGCGTGCTGGGGGTCGCGTTCTGATGAAGCCAACAAAACCACATCACCTGCGAAGAGCAGAGATGCAATTCTGAGGTTCCCAAAATGGACACACTCCTCACCTTGGCTGCACCTTGAGATCCTGTCCACGAATATCACAAACAGAATTGGAGACAAGGAACAACCTTGGCGTAGTCCAACATCCAACGAAAATGCGTTTGACTTTGTGCCGAGAATGCGAACACAGATCTCACTTTGGTTATACAAGGACTGGATGGCTTGTAGCAACTGCCCTGGTACCCCATACTCCTGCAGCACCCCCCACAGAGTGTCCCGGGGTACATGGTCGTAAGCCTTCTCCAAGTCCACAAAACACATGTAGACTGACTGGTCAAACTCCCATGCCCCCCTCAACACTTCTGCAAGGGTAAAGACTTGGTCCGTTGTTCCACGGCCCAGACGGAATCAACATTGTTCCTCCTGGATCTGAGGTTCAACAATCAGTTGGAGCCCTCTTTCCAGCAGCCTAGAGTAGACTTCCCAGGGAGGCTGAGCAACGTGATGCCCTGATAATCGGAGCACACCCTCCGGTTCCCCTATTTAAATATGGGAACCACCACTCCAGTCTGCCACTCCACAGGTACTGTCCCCGACCTCCAACCGACACCAAAGAGGCATGTCAGCCAAGACAGCCCAACAATGTCCAGAGCCTTCAGCATCTCAGGGCGAATCTCATCCACACCCGGCACCTTCCCACCGAGGAGCTTTTTAACTACATCAGAGACCTCTGCCAGGGATATGGGTGGGGCTTCCCCTGAGTCTTCAGACTCTACCTCCTCCACTGAGGACATGTTAGCTAGGTTCGGGATCTCTTCAAAGTGTTCTTTCCACCGCTCGACAACATCCCCAGTTTGGGTCAACAGTTCCCCTCCCCGGCTGAACCCAGTCTGATTCAAGCCCTGCTTCCCCTTCCTGAGTCGCCGGATGGTTTGCCAGAACTTCCTTGAGGCCAACCGAAAGTCCTCCTCCATAGCCTCGCTGAACTCCTCCCACACCCAAGTTTTGCTTCTGCGACCGCTGAAGCGGTAGCCCTTCTGGACTCCCAGTACCTGTCTGCTGCTTCAGGAGACCCCTGGGCTAACTATGTCTGAAAGGCCTCCTTCTTCAGCCTGACAGCTTCCCTCACTGCCGGTGTCCACAAGTGGGTTCTTAGGTTGCTGCCTCGACAGGCACTGATGACCTTATGACCACAGCTCCTGCCTGCCGCATCTGCAATAGAGGTTTTGAACATGGCCCACTCAGACTCCATGTTCCAAGCCTCCCTCGGGATACGCATGAAATTCTTGAAGTCCTCATGGACAGGGGCCTCCGCCAGATGTTCCCAGTTCATCCTCACTACATGTGTGGTTTTGCCAGGTCTGTCTGGCAGCCTTCCCCGCCATCTGATCTAACTCACCACCAGGTGGGGATCAGTTGACAGCTCTGCTCCTCTCTTCACCCGAGTGTCCAAAACATATGGCTGCTGATCTGATGATACGACCAAAGTCTATCAGCAATCTTCGCCCTACAGTGTTCTGGTACCAAGTACACTTATGAACTACCTTATGTTTGAACACAGTGTTTGTTATGGCTAATCCATGACTCACACAGAAGTCCAGTAACAATGCACCGCTCGGGTTCAGATCGGGGAGGTCATTCTCCCAATCACGCCCCTCCAGGTTTCTCCATCATTGCCCACGTGAGCGTTGAAATCCCCCAGCAGAACTATAGAGTACCAAGGCAGAGCCTTATCCAGGACACCACCCAGAGACTCCAAGAAGGCCGGATACTTCAAACTGCTATTCGGTGCATAAGCACACACAATAATAATAATAGTAATAATAATAATAATAATAATAATTTTATTTATATAGCACCTTTCTAAAACAATGCTACAAAGTGCTTCACAAAAAAACAAACAAAAAAAACAACATAAAACCAGACAAGGCAGGGATAAGTGTAAGATCAAATAAGAGTAAAAATAAAAACAGTAAAAATAAAAACAAATATCAAACATTTATAAAAGCTTTCATAAAAAGAAAAGTTTTGAGACGAGATTTAAAAGAAGCTAAAGACTTAGTTCGCCTTAGCTCAGCAGGAAAAGTGCTTCGTGATGTGGGGGCTCTAACAGCAAAAGCCCGATCACCCTTTGTAACCAACCGAGACCTGGGAATAACTAGCAGGGCGCCATCTGCAGACTTTAATGGTCGAGGGGGGACATACCAAGTCAGTAAATCACAAATGTATAAAGGAGCAATACCATTTAAAGCCTTAAAAGTGAGCAGTAAAATTTAAAAATCAATTCGAAATATAACAGGGAGCCAGTGTAGGGAGGCAAGCACAGGAGTGATATGGTCATGCCTCCTTGTCCCTATAATGAGCCGAGCAGCGGCATTTTATACCAACTGCAGATGGTGGAGTGAGCCCTTGCTGATACCAGAATAAAGTGCATTACAGTAGTCGGGTCGAGAAAAGATAAAAGTATGTACAACCTTTTGCAAATTGGCATTTGATAAAAATGACCTAATTTTGGAGATTACTTGAGTTCGAAAAAGCATGACTGAACAACATGTTTAATTTGATTGTCAAAACTGAGGTTAGCATCAAATATTACCCCAAGATTCTCAGCAGCCTGTTTAAGACTACACAGACCACAAAGATTAGTAGCAAATGGACTAATGGAATTTTCGGGACCAAACAGAATGACCTCAGACTTATCATCATTAAATTTAAGAAAATTTTTGGACATCCATCATTTAATGTCGGCGAAGCAAGCTGTGAGATTTAATAGGGTGCAAGGATCAGTGGGTTTTAGTGGCATGTATAACTGAGTGTCATCAGCATAAAAATGATAGAGCACATGGTGATTTTGAATGACCTGACCAAGGGGCAACAAGTATATAGAGACGAGGAGGGGGCCAAGAACTGAGCCTTGAGGGACACCACAACTTAACTGAGCCACTGAGGAGGTAGAGTTACCCAGAACAACAGAAAAAGTTCTGTTGGTGAGGTAAGAGTGTAATAAGTTAAGAGCCACGCCCTTGATGCCAACCCAAGTCTCTAAGCGATGTAGGAGGATGTTGTGATCAACCATGTGAAAGGCAGCACATAAGTCTAAAAGAACTAAAATTGAGCAGTCAACTCTGTCTGCATTCAGCAGTAGATCATTAATGACTTAACCAGAGCTGTCTCAGTACTATGAAGTGCTCTAAAACCAGAGTGGAAACTATTAAAAACAGTATTTGTGTTCATAAAACAAATCAACTGGGAAGAAATTACTCTCTCCATAACCTTAGATAAAAAAGACAATTTAGAGATTGACCTGTAGTTACTTAGGGACAGGGGGTCTAAATTAGGGTTCTTCAGCAATGACTGAATGATGGCATGCTTAAAACTGTCTGGAAAAGAACCGAAGGCCAGAAAATTACTAAGAATTTGAAGAATAATGGGGCTGATAGTGGAAAATACCTCGCTGAGTAGCTTAGTGGGAATGATGTCTAGGATGCAGGAGGAGGAGCTCATATTGTAGACTGTCCACCGAAATTGTAGTTGGTTGAAACTGGGTGAAAGAGGCAAAATTAACGTGGGGAATGGAACAAAAAGCGCCTGGCTGGATTTGGGACCTAATATTCTCCACCTTGTTTACAAATGGAGTGAGAAATTTTTCGGACAACTCAACATCAGGTTCAAAAAGAGAAGTGGAGTGACCATTAATGACAGAATCAATTATCCCGAAGAGAACTTTCTGATGGTGGTTATTTCTCAATATAAGTTCAGAGAAGTACGCTGATCTCGCATCCTTAACTGCATTCTGGTAAATAAACATTTGGTTTTTAAGGGTGTTATGTGTTAATTTGGACTTGTTGGCCTTCCATTGTCGTTTTTTTTCCCCTACAAAGTCTTCTAAGGGCACGGGTGTGATCATTCAGCCAGGGGAGGTTATCTAATTTTTGTTTCCTAGTTTTAAATGGTGCAGTTTGGCTGACAACAATCAGAGCCTTCCCCCTAGCGACTCGCAGTCGCATAGAGGTGACCCTCTCATTCCCCGGGGACAACTCCAACACAGCGGTGCTCAACCGGGGACTTGTGAGTATCCCCACAACTGCCCGGCGCCTGTCACCTTGGCCAATTCTGGAAAAGTAATGAGTCAAGCCCCTCTCCAGGAGTTTTGTACCAGAGCCCATGCTATGTGTGGAGGTGAGCCCAACTATATCTAGTTGGTATTGCTCCACTTCCCGCACCAGCTGAGGCTCCTTCTCTACCAGAGCGGTGACATTCCACGTCCTGAGAATCAATCTGTGATGTCGGAAGTCGGCACGCCCCGGTCCCCGCCTTTGCCTGCAGCCCGATCTGCATTGCACCCTACCCCAATGCTCATCCCCATGTGTGGTGGGTTCACGAGGTCGATAATCATAATATATGTATATGTATACACATAAATATATATGCATACACACACACACACACACACACACACACACACACACACACACACATATATATACATATACATACATACACATATACATACATGTAAAATAAATAAATGAAATAGAAAATAGAATTAAAAAAAATAAGAAAGATTGGAATGGGGGGAAGGTGGGAGGAAAGCAGGGAGGGAGCTCAGCTATCCTCAGGGTCAGGTAGAACTGTCAAATTATTTATATTGTCCAAGAAGGGTCTCCATGTTTTATTAAAGGATTTCAGGGAGCCTTTAAGAGAGAATCGGATTTTTTTTTCAAGCTTGATACATTGTAGAACCTCTCTTGAGCGGGAGGTGAAATATGTTTCCACTTTAAAAGAATGAAACGACGGGCCAATAATGTTGTGAAAGCCAGGACCTTTTGCAATGGTAAGGGAAACTTTACTTAAGGCGGAATGCCAAATATTGCTCTAAGTGGGTTTGGATCAATGATCATGTTATAAGCATCCCCCAGTGTTTCAAATATTTTTGTCCAGTAGTCTAGTAGCCTGGAACCCAGCCACTGAGGATGCACAAGCCAGTGCATCCTTAGTGCCGGTCCCAAGCCCGGACAAATGGGGAGGGTTGCGTCAGGAAGGGCATCCGGCATAAAATCTTTGCCAAATCAAATATGCGGATCATAAATTACGGATGATCCGCTGTGGCGACCCCTAACGGGAGCAGCCGAAAGTAGTAGTAGTAGTAGTCTAGTAGCCTGGGACAGGACCAAAACATATGTATAAGGTTATCAGGTGAGTGTGTACACCTATTACAAGCGTCACTGACGTTGGGATACATCTATGCTAACCTAGCATTGGTATAATGGAGTCTATGCAGAATCTTTAATTGTAGCAGGCCATGTCTGGCACAAATTGAGGGTGAATGGACCAGCTTAAGAATGTGATTCCACCTATCTTCTGGTAGCTCAATGCCTAGGTCTATCTCCCCAGAGTTTTTTGTGTGGGCAAGAAGGCCTGAGTTTAGTGTGTCAATTATGCCATAAATAGTAGAGATGAGGCATTTCTACTGTGGATCCAGGGTTAAAAAGGTATCGCTTGGTGACTCAGGGGGGCGATTGGGGAAGTGAGGGAACTGTCTTTGTACAAAATACCTGATTTGAAAAAAAAAAAGAAACATGTGGGAATTGGGTAGGCCAAACTGAGTGGAGAGTTCGGTAAAAGACATGAATATACCATTACTTTAAAGATCCTCAGTGGTCTTAATGCCACTGTTAAACCAAATACGGAATGAATAGTCTGTCAATGAGGCTCCAAATGTACAATTATTAAAAACTGGAGCATGAGTAGAGGGCCTATGCAAACCAAAATGTTTTCTAAACTGGGCCCAGATTTTTACTGACTGTGTAAGTACTGAATTTGTACTGAAGGTAATGGGGTAGTGGCAATGGGGGCAAATAACAGTACAATGAAAAGGGCAGATAACTGTTCCATATGGGCCCAGATAGGAGCTTCATCATCTGGATTATGCAGCCAATATAGAATCTTCTGAAAATTACAAGCCCAGTAGTATTGTGTGAAGTTGGGGAGTGCAAGACCCCCAAATTTTTGGGGAGCTGTAATACAGCCTTCCTAATACAGATGGGCCTGTTACGCCAAATGAAAGAAGAGATGAGTTTGTCCAGGTCAGCAAAAAACTTTTTCTTAAAGAGAACTGGAATGTGTTGGAAGACATACAAGAACTTAGGTGAGATGACCGTCTTGACCATACCTATGCGACCTGCTAGGGATAGAGGCAAACTAGACCAATGCTGCATATCCATTCCTCCTTTTTTTAGTAGGGGGACAAAATTTTGAGCGAAGACGTCTTTCGTAATAAAAATCCCAAGGTATTTAAACTCAGCGTCTGCCCTTCTGAAAGGGAAGGATGAGTGTGGGAGTTCCTCACCCAGAGTATTAACTGGTTGTAGTTTTGCAGTTGTAGTTTAGCAGTTGTAGTTTTGAAAGAATAAACAGACCACCAGCAATTATTGGAAATGCACATTTATTAGCTGCAAAGTTCTACATATACATATACATGTATCGCAGATCATATCTACACTATTTTGTTTGAAATTACCTAAAAATAAGTTGTTTCTCCCATTGAAAAATCACTCATCATACAGTACAGCTATATACGTATGTGTGCTACCTGAGAGTGCCTGATATATATCAACATGCCACTTGCTTGCTTGACTTATGGCATATTTTACATAATGTAACAGCCACATGAACCAAGAGCTATTTGATTCAACAGTTGTCATGTGCACTTTCATATTTACACCAAGCAGATGCACATTGAACCACAGAGAGAGAGAGAGAGAGAGAGAGAGAGAGAGAGAGAGAGAGAGAGAGAGAGATTATATATTTATCATTATGAGTTCAACCTTGTGTAAATACACATACCTATGAACAGGGGTGTCCACACACAGAGGCAAATATACACTGTTGCATTACTTGCATGCGTGTTTTCCATCAGTCAAGAGTGACACAAGTGGAGGCAGTGTATCTCTCCGCATGACTAGAGCTTGTGTTCAACCTGTGCCACTCGCTTACTCACTTACTCCCCCATATAAGCCCAGACTCAAACACTTGGGCAAAAACTTGTGTACTGTCTTCTGGCTATGCCAATTGCAATAGTTTTACGACTGAGTTTGGGATATAGTTTATTCATTTAAGTTGTATCTGCTTGTACTGGTGCTAAATTTAATTCAGTAATACCTCAGTATACAGGTAAACGTGCGTTTGCATGATGTTAGAAAAAGTCGATTTATCGTGATAGCCCGACTAAAACTGGACTGACTTAGTGTTAGTCTGACTGAAATCGTACTAAATAGAATTTCTCGAAGTCGGACTAACACACCTAGATAATGCGGTTGGGAATTGATTTACACGGCCTATGTCATCGGTTTATAACCCCCTTGAAAGATGGCTATGATTGGTTGAGTTGGTTTAACACTGTCGTCATACAGAAGAGACGGAGACACCCTCCGTCTCTAACCTAACCCTAACCCTAACCCTAACCTTAACCCTAACCCATGCTGCCTTCCCTCCTGACGCCCACGGCTAACGTTAGCTATTGATACACGTGAGATTTTTAAACCAGCCATGACCTCACGACAGTACAATGAGCAATCACCTGCCGTCCCTCCCTTCCCTTCCCCCTCCGTGTCTTCTGTATGACGACAGTATTCGTACTCAACCAATCATAGCCAAGACAGACGAATATGAATTAGATCTTTCAAGGGGTTTATAAACTGATAACACGGCGTATGTTATACCTGGCGTCAATCGGTCCCGAACTGGCCTAGGCGTTTTGCACATGAGCCATAGTTGTTGCGGTCCGCAACCAGCTGAAAGGGGGCATATCGCCACTTACCGGGGTCGGACACACTTCCGTCAATGCGCTACATTCGCTAGGCTATGTGATGTAGATCCGCTTCGAAATAGTACTGCTTGTACGTTTCAGCTCCCTTTGTTTACATCGCGCTGGTGCCGAGCTAGCTAGCTTGCATGACAGTTTGCTCATCATCATGAGTCCACACAGAAAAAAGTCCAAGACCGAACATTTTCAAAAACAACAAAATAAATACTCTGAATATTGCTGTGTCCCACTTTGTTTGGCTAGCTCCAAGTTTAACGGCATACTTAGTTTCCATGGCTTTCCAATCCATCCTGACCTGAGAAGACAGTGGCTGGCAAACATACGCCGGGATCATTTCACCATCACCTCTCACACTAAGGTCTGTAGCAGACACTTCTCCACTGATCAGCTCATAGAGCCAACAACCCTTGATGGTCAAAGAAGGCTTGTTAAAGGTGCGGTACCGACGCTTTTTGAACTGAATGGTTATTGAGACACCACGGTGCAGTGTGTGGGAGAAAGCAAAGTTCCTCCTGAGATCCAGTTCCTTCTGAGCAGCAACACGATATCACAAGGGATCACGACTACTGCTCTGTCCCTGAACCGTCTGCACTGGACATGTCCTTGTCATCTGTTGAAGACAAAGACAAAGAAACTGAAGACATGAGAAAGGAATTGCAGGAGTTGCGTGTAGAGTGAGAGTTTGGGTTACAGCAGTTTGCAGGCTCCTACGCCGACATCTGATTCTATACCAGGTAACTTTAGGTCGAAGTTGTATGTAACTGTTAGTCTAACGTTAGCTAACTGTTTGGCATCAACCATTAACATTGGACATTAATGAAATTATAAAAATCCTGTCGTCAGTGTAGCCTAATGTTTGTTTACTTTTGTCATTGGGAATCCTGTGCTCCATCCACGAGTTATGCTGTGTGACCGCTGACAATGTTTCTATATATTTAACGATGATGCATTGGTAGTTAAAATAGTCTATACATACAAATACCCTATCCGAATGTTGATTTGAGTAACATATGAGATGACAGGATACTTGTTACAATTAACATGATTTCCGTGACTGTATGATTTTATTGAGTGTTAATTAATGGTCTGATGTACACTACCGTTCAAAAGTTTGGGATCACCCAAACAATTTCGTGTTTTCCATGAAAAGTCACACTTATTCACCACCATATGTTGTGAAATGAATAGAAAATAGAGTCAAGACATTGACAAGGTTAGAAATAATGATTTGTATTTGAAATAAGATTTTTTTTACATCAAACTTTGCTTTCGTCAAAGAATCCTCCATTTGCAGCAATTACAGCATTGCAGACCTTTGGCATTCTAGCTGTTAATTTGTTGAGGTAATCTGGAGAAATTGCACCCCACGCTTCCAGAAGCAGCTCCCACAAGTTGGATTGGTTGGATGGGCACTTCTTTGAGCAGATTGAGTTTCTGGAGCATCACATTTGTGGGGTCAATTAAACGCTCAAAATGGCCAGAAAAAGAGAACTTTCATCTGAAACTCGACAGTCTATTCTTGTTCTTAGAAATGAAGGCTATTCCATGCGAGAAATTGCTAAGAAATTGAAGATTTCCTACACCGGTGTGTACTACTCCCGTCAGAGGACAGCACAAACAGGCTCTAACAGGTACTATTTAATGAAGATGCCAGTTGGGGACCTGTGAGGCGTCTGTTTCTCAAACTAGAGACTCTAATGTACTTATCTTCTTGCTCAGTTGTGCAACGCGGCCTCCCACTTCTTTTTCTACTCTAGTTAGAGCCTGTTTGTGCTGTCCTCTGAAGGGAGTAGTACACACCGGTGTAGGAAATCTTCAATTTCTTAGCAATTTCTCGCATGGAATAGCCTTCATTTCTAAGAACAAGAATAGACTGTCGAGTTTCAGATGAAAGTTCTCTTTTTCTGGCCATTTTGAGCGTTTAATTGACCCCACAAATGTGATGCTCCAGAAACTCAATCTGCTCAAAGAAGTGCCCATCCAACCAATCCAACTTGTGGGAGCTGCTTCTGGAAGCGTGGGGTGCAATTTCTCCAGATTACCTCAACAAATTAACAGCTAGAATGCCAAAGGTCTGCAATGCTGTAATTGCTGCAAATGGAGGATTCTTTGACGAAAGCAAAGTTTGATGTAAAAAAAATCTTATTTCAAATACAAATCATTATTTCTAACCTTGTCAATGTCTTGACTCTATTTTCTATTCATTTCACAACATATGGTGGTGAATAAGTGTGACTTTTCATGGAAAACACAAAATTGTTTGGGTGATCCCAAACTTTTGAACGGTAGTGTATGTTGGTGTTGTTTGCTGGCAAATTCTCTGGACATCTGTTACTTTGAGCTTTGGGAGCTCCTGCAAAGAAGGGGTGTAAAACAGCGCCATCGATAGACCGGAAACATACAAGCAGTGTTAGGTAGAATGCGGAAATGATTGTGCAAAGAGCGCATAGCGTGAGCCTCCAACACGCTACGTCCCCCAGGCAAAACTCCTCACTGTCAGGTGAAAAGAAGCGGCCGGTAGTCCAGTTGCACTTGATTCAATTCCTTTGGATAGCTCTGACCTGGATGAATGAGAACATTCACAGACAAGCGGCTGGCGACTCCACATGTATGGGAGGAGGCATGTGGTAGTCTGCAGCCCGCCCCGGATTGGCAGAGGGGGTGGAGCTGGAGCAGCGACCGGAGCGGCTCGGAGGAGTAGGGTAATTGGCCGAATACAATTGGGGAGAAAAAGAAAGAAAGAAAGAAAGAAAGAAAGAAAGAAAGAAAGAAAGAAAGAAAAAGAAAATGTTTAATTATAATTTTGATCAATATGTTCATCAACTAGGAATTAAAGTTCATCTTGGAATGGCTCTCTTAACTTTTTTTTTTGTTGTTGCTAGTATCGTCAACCCAGCCCTACTCTCAAGCCTGAGCTCCCTTTTGTTTACAATCTGTGCCGTGATTCAAGTTTAAATATTGATGAATTAAGCAGACCTCATCAAAAATTCACACCAAGGCTGTGCACCCACATGTAGGGGGGGGGGAATGCAAATTGGAGGTATAACAATGTAAAAACAAAACTGAAAGTGAGCTCCACTGAATATGAGCTTACGTGTTTTTCTCTGCAGTACAAAAAGCAATGAAAGAAGGAAAGGCCAACGTCTTCTGCATATTTACAAAAACACGTTCAAAAGCACACTGCCATTTTCATGTCTGAAAAATGTTGAGCACAGATTAAACACACAGGCACGAACAGACTCACAAATACTCCCACACTACCTAATTCTGATATGAGTGGCAAGCACAAAAACAGCTGCAACAGCCTGCAGCATCTAACAAAATCATTAATCACTATTTCTAGAAGGGACTCGCTTATACAAAAGCAGTGTAGCTCTTCTTTTCATTGTGCTTAACCCTCATTCTCAGTCTCTCTCTCTCTCTCTCTCATATACAGCATATTTCCTCACCCTTTCTCGACCTGTCTCACACACCATTACCCCTGTGAGGAGAGGAGACAACCCTTGCCAGAGAGAGGGGGGGACTAGAGTGGGGTGGAGGGAGGGGTGGGGGTGGGGGGTTAAAGGCTTGGCATCAGGGGTAATGTCAGTAGACACATGTCAAAAATACAGCCCGTGTCCTGAAAAAGCTGTGTGTGGTGTCACAACAGTCTGCCCGCCGCTGTCCTCCCCCTGTCCCCTCACGTTTGCTCGGCACAAATGTTCCTCTCTAAATCCGGAGGGAGAAAGGGAGCGATTGCCAGCAGGGAGGGTAATCAGCACTTCCCCACCAGGATAACTGCCTTTCCTCTTGCAGTCTCACCTCACTGCCCAGCTGTTGTCTTCAGGTACAGTGTATATGTGTGTGCATGTGTGTGTTCGTACATGTGCATGTGTCAGAAGAAAGCAGAGAAAAAAAGAAAGTAATCATGTTATGTTTGTGTGAGTGCATCTTTGTAAATGATTAGACATTTATTAGAAGGATAAACCCCTTGAGATGAACCATCTCGTTTTCAAGGGGGTCCTTAACAAAAATATACAGCAATACATAAAGCAAAACAACACAAATACACTTGCACATGCACAGACAAAAGCTCTGCCAGGGCTAGCCACTCCCGCACCCACTGGTTACCCTAAAATGCCATAATACACACAGTACATTACATTACATTACATTACTGTCATTTAGCCAACGCTTTTATCTGAAGCGACAGTAAAGGAAAACATAACCACAGAAAGCTACTATGTGCCTGTTTTAAATCAGCCAGTCAGAGCCTTGGTGTATGTTTCCACAGAGATGTTTTAAGCTCAGTAGTTTTGAATATAAAGGATTTCACACACAGTAAAAAAAACTGAGTGTCAGTTTAACTCCGAGAGTGTACAAATGGATCCTTTCGGGTCCATTTGTACACTCTCAGAGTTAAATTAACACTCAGGATTTTACTGTGCAGTAAAATGTATGAATCCCAATGTCTTTACAGGGGGACGACTCTGGACAGTCTGTAATCAAAGGTGGGTTGTGTTCAGCAGGGGTGGTAAAAGTACTCAGAAGCTGTACTTGAGTAACAGTATAGATACCTAATTAAAAAATAACTCCGGTAAAAGTAGAAAGTCCCCCATTCAAACACCACTTTAAGTACCAAACTTTAAGTACCAAAAGTAAAAAGTAAGTATTCAAATTAACTGTGAATAGCCATAATTTAAGTAGACCACTTGTTCTGGCAGTGATATGCAATGCTTTAATTGAATATGAATGACAACAAACATACAGCTCTACAGTCCAGGCCCCACCCCCCTGATTTAATTAAAATTCTGCAGTAGTACAATCCTGCAGATCAGAACACTGTGAATAAGTGATAAGATTAGAACACAGCAAATAAGAATTTGTTAGATTTGCAACCATACGGCACAATGAAGCACCTTAATGCAGTATAGGGGTTGAACTCGCAGTTGCCATTTTCCATAACATTAGCTGCATAAAAGATGCAAGGTAAGACAACTATTTAAGAATTGTTCAATGAGGGTGAACCAGCCCTTTAACTTGAAATATCTTCAGAAGATATGATTAGGCTACATAAAATCTGACTGGCCAGCTCATTTGTTTATTTATATATTATTTATATTTAACGCTGTAAAAGCTTCTGTTCAGCTTCAGCAGACGCTGATTTTCAAAATTGCTGGAGTCTATCCTGGCTCTGCTGGGGCTAAATAGAAGTCCTGCGATACTAGACAGCCTCTCACATGCCGCTGAGGCAGGAAGGGGTGTGTTTAACTTGATGTACACCTTGCAGACGGAGGGGAAGGTCTTCAGCAGACTAGTGTGGTCAGCAGAGCATGCCAAATATCTTTGGGTTCGCGAAGCGAACCCTAGTTATATGAACAACGACAAAATGGCTGAGAGGGTTATTGCATTGTGACATCATCCACAATAGCTCGCTGGAAAAAAGAAAAACGATGGAGGTGCATTCCCCGTGCCAATCCCGGACAATATGACCCCCTGTGGTCATATTGTCCTCCCACCGACCCCGTATTGGCACGCCCACCGGAAGCGCTATTCCTCTTTGTAAGTCGAACCATCTCCAACTAAATGAGCACCACACCTGTGGCCCGGGTAGGAGGAGAACGGCTCTATTCTCAGCCATTTTGTCGTTGTTCATATAACTAGGGTTCGCTTCGCGAACCCAAAGTTACATTTCACGTACTCCAAAATGGCTGAGAGGGTTATTGCATTGAACAACGACAGGATTCGTGCCTCCGTTCCCTAGCCGTCCAATGAACCCTTCAAACCCCTGGTGGGAAGGGGTACGCGTTCTGATGAGAGCATCCTAAGAGGCCTGCTCCAGAACAGCGTCGGCAACCGACCGCACCTTAACGTGCCGGTAATAATGCCCTAAGAAAGTGGTCTCACCACTCCAAACCGCCGCCTGGCGGATGACCTCCCAGTCGATACCTGAAAACACAGCTATTGACGTAGCAGTCCCTCGGGTAGAATGCGCCTTCAGCTTAGGAGCTGTTTTACCCGCTTTGGTATACGCCTCCGTAATACCATCCACCAGCCAGTGTGCTAGCCTCTGGGTGGAAAGGGCATAACCTGGTTTGCTCACTCTGTAGGTCAACAGCAGCCTGTCAGACCTACGAATATCTGCTGTGCGCCGCATGTAAATGCGTAAAGCCCGTACAGGACACGAGAGGTGCAAGCGTTTCTCATCCCTACTCACCGGTGACGGATGAAACGCGTGTATCACCACCGGGGCCCTACTCGTCAGGACAGACACAGTTTTGGGCACGAAGCTGGGGTCTGTAAAGAGCGTGACCATCAGATCACCAGAAAACACCATCCCCTTGATGGTGAGTGCAGTGAGCTCACAACCCCTCGCTGCGGTGGTAAGTGCCAAGAGCACAGCCAGCTTAGCCGAGACATAACGCATGTCTGCCGTAGACATGGGTTCAAAGGGATCTTTCTCTAGTGCGCGCAGAACAAGGGAAGCATCCCAAGTTTCAGCTCTCGTAAGCTCCTTAGCTGAGAGCTTCTTGGCACCCAACAGGTACTGCGTCATGAGCGGGTGCGTGAAAACCGTGCTACCCTCGATCTTCCCCCGGAAGAACGTGAGAGCCGATACACAGACTTTGACCGAGGAGAAAGACCATAGTCTATCACTCCTACAGACCTCCACAAAAGTCAGTATAGGGCCAATCCCTACTGACAAAGGGTCCATGTCGCGTTCAGCGCAAAATTGGTCAAATCGATTCCAGTACCCCTGGTACCTGGAATACGTGGAGTCTTTACGCCCCGCTAAGATGACACGAATCACTTGCGCACTAAGTCCCATAGCTAAGAGCCTGGCTTTGTAAGCATCCACGCCGCTAATCGGGAGCCTCCTATCCAGGGGCCCTCCCGTAGCAGCCCTCCTGCTTGCGTGAGCGCGTCCGCCCACTCCGGGACATCGAACCGCTCGCCTACTATCCAGGGCACTATTCGCGGAAACCACGGGGTGCTCGGTTCGTACGGGGCCACGAGAACTAACCGACCCCCTGTGCGCTCGAACTTGACCACCAGGTCTAGGAGGCACCTGTGCGGGGGGAATGCGTAAAGCATCTCCTCGGGCCATGGATCTAGTCCAAGCGCGTTGACCCCCAACGGCGCTAGGTTGGACGGGAGCATCGAGTACCAACGAGGGCACTTGTAATTGAGTTTCGATGCGAACAGATCCACTTGAGCTACCCCGAACCTCTCCCAGATCATAGCCACTATGGCTGGGTGGAGGCTCCAATTGTCCGCATGCGGGCCGCCTCTCGAGAGGATGTCCGCTGCTTCGTTGTCCTTCCCAGGAACATGAAGCGCCCTGATTGATAGCGCGTTGCTGTTGACCCAAATCCAAATTTGCATGGCCAACTCTCTGCAACGCTTGGACTTCATACCGCCTTGGCGGTTGATGTAGGCCTTGGCCGTCATGCTGTCTGTCATTATCAGTATGTGAGGGCCTACGAGATCCTGAGCAAAATGCTGGATAGCCAGCCAAATCGTCTCTGTCTCGCGCGCGTTGATGTGGACCTTCTCCCCAGACGGCCACACTCCTCGCACTGTTTTGTAGCCAAGGATGGCCCCCCAACCCGAGAGGGACGCATCCGTATAAATCGTTACCTCGGGTCCCCTGGGGCCCATAGGGACCCCATACATGTCCACGCAGGCTCTGTCCCAGTGGTCTAGGTCCTGCGCTACCACGCGCGGGACCAGGATAAGATGGTTGTTGTACTGGCGTTCGTTGCCGTATTTCAAGAAGTGAACTGCGAACCACAATTGCAGTCTCCTCATGAACAACAGACCTAAAGGAACAACTTGGTGAGCCGATGCCAGAAGGCCCAGCAGCCTCCTGATCATCCGATAAGTGACATATGTCCCCGGGACGAAATGTGCTAACGTGGTCCTGGTGGAATGCCATCTCTCTTGCGTAAGGGTTGCGCGCATGGATACCGTATCCAAACTCAGACCCAGATACGTTGCCTGGCACGAAGGCCATGGCGCGCTCTTCTTTATGTTGATAGTGAAACCCATGTACTCCATGAATTCCATCAACTCCTGAGTATGGAGTATTGCTTGTTCCGGCGACCGGGCCAACACCAACAGGTCATCTAGGAACCATGCCAAGCGCATACCTTTGCGCATCAACACTCCGAGCGCTGCTTTCACACACCTTGTGAATGTCAGAGGAGAGAGGCGATATCCGAACGGGAGGCATGTGTACTGGTAACACTGACCCCGGTAACCGAACCGAAGATACTTTCTGTGTCTTTCCGCAATCGGACAATGATAGAAAGCATCTTTTAGGTCGACCGAAGTTAGCCAATCGGACTGTGTCACCATTGACAGCAGAACCGGTGTGCGTAGCATTTTGAAACCGACCTTCTCTAGATACTTGTTGAAGGGTTTCAAATCTAGGATTGGGCGCATGCCCCCATCCTTCTTCGGGACCAGAAAGTAATGGCTGTAAAACCCGTCTTCTCTTTCTAGGGGAGGAACCCCCGTGATTGCCCCTTTCGAGAGTAACTCTGTGAGTTCGTTGTCTAGGATTTGTGCTTCGGCCACCGACCCCGGTTCCGTATGCACTATTCCCAAGTACGGGGGTACAATACCGTTCTCGAAAAGGATTTGGTGTCCGTGGGCTATCTGATCCAAAACAGAAGCCGACGGGACCAATTCCTTCCACCTGTGTAACATGCGTGACAGAGGTCTCGTTGCCTCCTGTACCTTGCTGTTCAGGTAGCGCGCGTAAGTTGCGCGTAAAGGGTCTGGGGAAGCCCCGCCCGCCATGCCCTGCATCCATGGGGGGGCTTCGTCCTTGTTAAGGAGACCCAGATGGGGGAATTGGCGTTTTGAACCTTTCCAAATTACCATTTGACCCATCAGAGAGACTAAACATTGTCGCATCATAGTCCCCTCCCAGGGGCTCATTTGCGCTCATGTCATTATTATCCAATATTTCCAGCAGGGATGTTATTACATTGTTATCATCATCTTTACCTAAAGATTCAGACAGACAATCAGACTTGCGTTTCAAACCTTTTAAAACGCAATCACCATCATCACCAACATAAAAACTTGTATTCACATTCACAACCTTTGGAATAGAACAAGTAGACTGTGCATCAGAAACCAAAATAAAAGGCTCACGCTGTGTCCCCTGAACAAGCGTCTATATCGCCGGAGACGGCTCTGGAATCAGTCTGTTGGTGTGGGTCGTAACATCCTGCCGAAACACGTCACTTGGCAGCTCCCTTCTTGGAAGTGTCTGTGCTGTCCGGCTTGGCCGCCTTGGCCGCTGGATCTGTGGAAGACTGGGAGTTTGGACGTGAGCCCTGTCCACGCCCGCGCCCCACTTTACCACCTCTTTTTGGATAAGTCTCTCCATTTCTGCTTGCGCGCAGGCTTGTCCCCCTGCCCTGTGCCCACTGCGGGCTTAGGGGTAGGCGGGTTCTTCATCATCGAGAGAAGCTCCTTGTGCAAGGTTTCGCGCTCGGCCTGGGCGGCCTTGTATTTGCTGATAATGTCCGGGGTCGTTCCAAACAGGCCCTGGTTCCCTGCGCAGGAGTGGGCCATCCACTCCTTGCAGAATTCCTCTTTTACCCCGGCTGTCTCTAGCCAGAGACGTCTGCGCGAAAGGGTGGAGGCAGCTGCGCTAGAACCGCACTCTAGAGCGATGGAATACAGCAGCGATCCCAGGGAGTCAGCTATGCGTTACATTTCCAAGATGTACTCACAACCTGCTTCGCTGGCCACTACGTCACCGAACTCGGCCCCGTCGATACCTGCTGTAGCGATGGCGGCTTTGCTTTGCTCGATGTTTGATAGGCTGCAGAGCTTGCGCATGTACGCCGTTATCATCCCAGCCGTTGAGACGAGTCCAGCTGCGCGTGTACTGGCGTGCCATGCATCACACGCGTAACGATCCACCTGTTGGCCCCACTGCGAAGGGTGTTTGGGAGTATCGCGAGACCCCACCTTGGTGTTAGGGTTGAACGATAAAACGTCCCTCTCTGGTTGCGGAATTTTCCAGTCTTTGTAGTTGAGGTTCCTAACCTCGACTGCTAAGACGTCAACCCCCTTCTGACTGAACTTTGAGGACGATTTAAGTAGCGGATCCGCCTCCGCCCGCTTAAACGCTCGTTCGATGTGAGGATAAGGTGGTAGAGTGGAGTCCCTGACCCTCTCTGCCATTCGTGGAAAATCGGCTACCACCGGATCTTGAGGATTGCCCGGCTCGGTAACGATGTCGGCAGACTTGACCGCTCGCGCGAACAGATCGCGGAAACTGGCGAGGAATGTTTCGGACCCACGTTGCATGGCGTCGCCATCTTTGTTTGGTTGAGACGAACTTGGCTGGTCGTCTTCCACGCCCTGATCGTCTACTTCCTCAGGCAGTGAATCCTCGGGTTCCGCACCCGCCGAATAACATGCCACGGATTCACCAGGGAGAGATAGGATCTCATTGATCCAGTCCTCTCTAACTATCCCGGATGGTGGGATAGCCTCTGGCTCCGGAGGGATGCTAATGCTAGCCGCCGTCCCGTGACTGTAGCTAGGAAGCATCGGAGGGATGTTGCTAGCCTCCGCCCCATGGCTATAGCTAGGTAGCACCATGCTAGCCGCCTCGTTAGCAGGTGCGAAGGGATCTGCAAGTCCCCATCTTTGACGGTACAGGGCAGCCCACCTTTGGCGCCCCGATCCTCTGATGGTTTTACAGAAATTGCAGTCGATCTCATTACGGTCTACATCCCTCAAGTAGCCCGTGTAGTGAACATGCGGGATATGGGAGACACAGTCCGGATGGGGGTCCCATCGGAGCGTCGCCGGTTTAACACACCCGCACCAAGCGTAGAATCCGGCCACATCGACCGGATTAACGAACATCTTGGCGATAAAAGGTAAGCTAACTATAAGTTAGTATCTAATATACCAGTATATCACTAGATTACTTGCGTATTTGCAGTTTTCCTCTTAGTCCCAGCGAGAGAGACACAGCCATCGACCGATCTCATTTAGTTGGAGATGGAAAGAGGAATAGCGCTTCCGGTGGGCGTGCCAATACGGGGTCGGTGGGAGGACATATGACCACAGGGGGTCATATTGTCCGGGTTTGGCACGGGGAATGCACCTCCATCGTTTTTCTTTTTTCCAGCGAGCTATTGTGGATGATGTCACAATGCAATAACCCTCTCAGGCATTTTGGAGTACGTGAAATGTAACCCTCAAGTTCTTTGGAGCTTTCTTGTATGTTCAACTTGATGGATGAGAAAAAAATCATCCCCATCAGAAGAGGTGGTATGCAAGTTAGTGAGGGGATGCAAGGGCTCCATGTCCAGACTGATGTAGTCCAGTCCTGAAAAACATTGCATGTCCCATACACATGCAAACATTGAACAGAATGGCATTCAAAACATTAGTCAATGATGGCTGAAGTACATATTTTTCGTAGTTCTAATCTTAACTTTAGTTATCACTTGGCAAATAACCATGATATAATTCTACACAGATAATTGAGACATAAACCTTCCACCTCAGGGATGCATGCAACACAAGCTGTATTTTCATAGAATGCATGCAGCCTATTGTTGCATATTATTCCTTTCTTATTTGCATTATTGTGTGTGTTAATCTACTGCATAGGTTGTGTTAATTTTTTAATCTTTCTCTCACCCTCCCTAACCTTCAGTAAGAGAAATTGAGTGGGGTTACGAGCCCAGCCAATTATGGCAATTACAATGACATTGGTATTGAATTGGTCGAGCAATGAACTGAACATATGGTACAAAATAAATCAGTATACCAGGTGAATCGGCCGTACTAAATTGTCCCTAGGTGTGAATGTGTGTGTGTGTGTGTGTGGGGGGGGGGGGGGTTGTGAGGCCTGGCAGCCTGTCCAGGGTGTCTCCCTGCCTGCCGCCCAAATGACGGCTGGGATAGGCTCCAGCAACCCCGCAACCTTAAGAGCAGGATAAGTGGTTTGGATAATGGATGGAATGGATGGATCTGTGAAGCTCCCGTTTAATGTGAGGTTTGATGCATGAACTGCTATCACTGCACAGTAGACATCCTTATATAGGTCTCTGAAAATAAATACAAGATATCTGTTCAAAAGAAACAGGCTTTGCCTTACCCTTTTTGAGGATGGATCCATCTTTGGTCCGCAACGTCTTGAATTTTGGCAGCAAGATGGTGGCTGCAATAAGTTCTGGATCTTCTAAGATTTCGCTGAAGTGGTTCTTCAGACCCAGTTGAATAGCATTAACAAGTGGCTTGGAAAACCTTAAGGATGGCTTGAGCCTATCCCAGCAGTCTCCAGTGTTCCGTGACACCGATTGGCATAAGTGGCTTGGATAATGGCTGGATGGATGGAGGTGTCCATTATCAGGAATTAGTGGACGATGAAGAGGTAATTAATTTCTGATTATGGACACATCATCAGGCATTATCCCTTACTTAATCTACTTATCAATGTTTATTGTGAATTAATCTGGCCATCAACAGTGGCTAGTCAGTGAGGTTTTCCTGGACAATATCACACATTTCCTTCTTCATTTCGTTTCACTTCACGCGTTCGACTGGCAAACTGGCCAATCATAGCGCCTGAGGATGGGACTCCTGGCAGGCTGAACTGGCCGATCCTATTGCTTGAAGGCGGGAACTTCTCAGATTCATCCTAGGAAAAAAAAAAATTTGTGTCCGGTTCCTTGCTTGCAGCATTTTCTTCACTTGTTGCTGCTGTCATCTTCCACGGTAGCAATGGCGCGCTGACTGAGCAAGAGGGATTGGTATGCTGGCAAAGAGCTTGTGCGCTTGTTCAACCTTGGGGGTCATCCCAGGTCGTCCTCTGTGTGGAGTTTGCATGTTCTCCCCATGTCTGCAGTGGGTTTTCTCCAGGTGCTTCGATTTCCCTCACCATCAAAAAGACATGCATGTTAAGGTTAATACTCCTGTCTGTGCCCCTGACCGAGGCATGGCAAGGCGAACTGGAGTTGGTCCCCGGGTGCTGCACGGTCCACTGCCCCTAGCTACACGGCTAGGATGGGTTAAATGCAGCGCATGAATTTCCCCACTGGGATTAATAAAGTATATAAAAATAAAAAATTTAAAAAATCCACAATCATTCACTTCCCATCAAACAGGCCTTCCGAATGAGACTAATGTAACCAAGGGTGTCATCTGTCACAAACATTCACAGCATGACTTTACGACAGATCGCTGCATATTGATGCCTTACTTTATGGTTTACGGCAAATAAACAACAACAAACAACACAGCATAGATTGGTTTAACAACATGCCACACTTGCAGCAAGTTTTCTTATCAAAAGTCAGTTATAGCAAGTCACAGCAATTCAAAGGCATGCTGTACCATCATAACAAGTTAATGATAGAAACAAGAAAAACAGTACTTGGATGGAAAGGAAGAAAGGAGATTTATTGTCTTATATAGATTTCATGAGGATATCATGAAGAAATGCCACAGCATAATCAGGGCAGCGAAACAGTGCAGATTTACCCTCAGTAATAACTCTCAGTGTGGCTAGATGGAAGAGAGTATTTTATGTCTAGGTTGCATAGCTTTTCTTTTTTTTTGTGCACACATACATAATACCACATGCTAAACCTCTAAAAAACTAATCCCTCGCCACCAAACACAACTGTGAATCAGATAATTGGCTTTTTTAATATGCCTATCCCTGACCATTTTATAATCATTTCCCTCAGCCTTTGCCCCTCCTCAGTGCGGCCATGATAATGCCAGGGACATTACACTAACGATCTTGTGTCTGTGAAGGGGCCTGTAGGACATCACCAACTACAGCAACCCCCCCCCCCCCACACACACACACTGTAGAGAACCTTCAACTAGCTAATGACTTGAATGTGTTGTACTGCAGGTTTGATCAGCCCACTTTCACACCCCTCCCCTGCTCCAACTCAGACATTACACAACCAACTGCACCTCCTACCATCACTCCTCCTCTCCCCCTGACTCCCCACTGGCACTGATGGTCTGTGAAGAGGATGTGTGTTAGCTCTTCCAGAGACAGAAGATCAGGGAGGCACCAGGCCCAGACGGCATGGCACCCTCCTGTCTGAAAGTCTGTGTGAAGTCCCCTCCTGCTTCAAATGCTCCACTGTTATCCCAGTCCCCAAGAAAACCTCCATCACTGGACTGAATGACTACAGGCCCATCGCCCTGACGTCTATGGTCATGAAGTCCTTCGAAAGACTGATGTTGACCCACCTGAAGGACATCACAGCCCCCCTGCTGAACCCCCTGCAGTTTGCCTACTAGGCAAATAGGTCAGTAGATGATATAGTCAACATGGGACTGCACTACATCCTGCAACACGTTGACTCCCCAGGGATGTACGCAAGGGTCCTGTCCGTGGACTTCAGCTCGGCATTCAACACCATCATACCAGAAGTCCTACTCATGAAACTCACCAAGCTTACTGTGCCCTCCACCGCCTGTCAGTGGATAACAGACTTCCTGACAGACAGGAGGCAGCCAGTGAGGCTGGAGAAAATCACATCCATTATCCAGAGAATCAGCACTGGCGCCCCCCAGGGATGTGTGCTCTCACCTCTGGTCTTCTTCTTCTACACAAATCACCTCAGGAAACTCGTCTGCTAAACTGCGGTTCTCAGACGACACAACAATCATCGGCCTCATTTGGGATGGTGACGAGCCCGCATACAGACGGGAGGTTGAACAGCTGGTCCTGCAGTGTGGTCATAACAACCCAGATGAACATGCTCAAAACTGTGGCTTTAATATGGCCCCATGGATGGCAGCCTCTGAGTATTGGTACGCAGTTTTGTATTATAATTTTTTCTGTATACTCAGTGTTTTGCTACAATACCCAGAGCTCTTTCACCAGAGAAGAGCTTATGAACATCAGGGAAACTACTTCTGATTGATGATGATTGATTTTATTTCGAACATGTTAAAATAACCATAAAATATATAGACAGGAATACAAAAACAAATGGAAATAACTGTGAACATATTTTGCAAACTCTCTGTAACAACACAAGTAATAACTAGTCCATGTTTGAAAAGGGCGTAGGATGAAGTAAAGAACTTTTCTGGTCCTATCCCTTTTTATACATTATCATTCAAGTCAAACCAAAACAAAAACTTTCAAAACAAAACAAAAGTGAAAAAGAAAGAAAGAAAAGAAAGGCCAATGCATAAAAATCAAAATAAACAAAACAGCACAGCACAAGTCAAACAAGGCACCTTACGTGTCATGTATCATGTCGTCATTCCAGTCCACCTCTTTGTTCATCCATCCTATATCTGTTCAATGTGTTATTTTTGAAGAATTGCTTAAACTTGTTTGTTGATGTACACATCTTTATTTCTTTTCTACAGTTGTTCCTTAGATTAACTTTTCTTAACTTCTGTGGAATTATTCCCCAACTTTCTTATCCCATCAGCGGAACTACTGGACATTTTGGTCAAAGGTGCGCTCACCTTTGTTCATGTAGTGAAACATTGAAGGAGGGGAAAACTTGCCAGCGCATTCATGCGTTTCTGCAGACGTGGACTACACACTCTATTGCCGGGAATATTTCTTTCTAACATGCAATCACTGTGCAACAAACTAGACGAACTTCATCTACTGGTGAGGAAGAATACAGATTTTCTTCTTCATCTTCCATTTTGTGACTGTGTGGATCAATACTGGACTCTCGCTGCAGCTGGCAGGCTCCCAGCTGTTCAGAGTGGATCATGACGCAGAGCTCTCGAGCAAAGTGAAAGGTGGAGGTATTTGTTTTTGTATTAGCAGTGGTTGGTGTAAAGATATGACAGTGATTCTGCAGCACTGTCCTCCTGTTCTGGAAACTTTTTTCATCAACTGTAATCCCTTCTACCCCCCCCCCCCCGTGAGTTCGCTTCATTCATTCTGGCCGGTGTTTACATTCCACCTCAGGCCTACATACAGGAGGCACAGCTTGCCGATCAGATACAGTATGTGGAGTGGACAAACCCGACTTTTTCGTTATTGTTCTCAGCGACTTTAACGAAGATAATCTCAGCCATGAACTACCTAGATGCTGTCAGCAGATTAAATGCCTGACCAGGGAGGAGAACACTTTAGATCACTGTTTACACTACAATCAACATTGCCTATTATGCAGTCCACTGTGCTGCACTGAGACACTCTGAACACATCATGGTCCACCTGATTCCTGCACACAGGCAGAAATTAAAATTCTCTAAACCTGTTGCAATAACATCTAAGAAGTAGACCAGTGAAGCTATGGAGAATCTTCACACGTGCTTGGACTGTACTGATTGGGATGTTTGCAGGTCTGCCACCAACAGTCTGGATGAGTACACTGAGGCTGTGATGTTTTATATCAGCTTCTGTGAGGACAGCTGTGTACCATCACATACCAGGATTAGTTACAACAATGACAAACCCTGGTTTACAGCTAAGCTAAGACAGTTTAGGTTGGAAATGGAGGGATTGTTTAGGAGTGGGCACAAGGTCCGGTTTAAAGAGTCTAAATACAGGTTTAGCAAGGCGGTGAGAGATATTAAATGATATGTTCTGACAGACTTCAACAGCAGTTCTCAGAAAACAACTCGGCCTCTGCCCTTCCAGACAGAGGCTGAGACAGAGAGCTGATCTGTCCTCAGATCACCAACTACAAACTGAAAGCCCCCCCTCCACAAATGACTTGCGTCTGGCCAACGATCTGAATAAGTCCTATTGCCGATTTGAAAGACAATGGGACAGGACAGTCCTGACACCATCCCCCATGACTCCATCCACCAGCCCCTGACCACCAGCTCCTCCTCCCCACCACAGCAGGGGCCCGGGCCTCTCCACAACTGTCCACCTTAGAGGCCCCCTCCTCCCCTACTACAAGGACGACTCTCCATCCTGGAGAGGGATGTCAACAGGCTATTCAAGAGACAGAACTCTCGCAAAGCTACTGGACCAGACTCTGTCTCCCCGTCTACCCTGAAGCACAGTGCCGATCAGCTGGTTCCGTTGTTCACAGACATTTTTAACACCTCACTAGAGATATGCCATGTACCAGCCTTCCTCATGACCTCCACCATCATCCCCATCCCAAAAAACCAAGGACCACAGGACTCAATGACAACAGACCCGTCACCCTGACCTCTGTAGTAATGAAGTCTTTTGAGCACCTTGTTCTGTCCCACATTAAACATATCAATGACCCACACCTGGACTCTCTGCAGTTTGCCTACAGAGCCAACAGGTCTGTGGATGATAAAGTAAACATGGCATTTCACTTCATCCTCCAGCACCTGGATTCTGCAGGAACCTATGCAAGGATCCTGTTTGTGGATTTCAGCTCCGCCTTCAACACCATCATCCCAGATGTGCTGCAGGACAGGCTCTCCCAGCTGCACTTACCTGTCTCCACCTGCAGGTGGATCACCAACTTCATTTGACAGGAAGCAGCACGTGAAGATAGGGAAACATGTTTCTGACTACCAGACCATCAGCACCTGTTCCCCTCAAAGCTGTGTCCTTTCTCCTCTACTCTTCTCCATGTATAGGAACAGCTGCACCTCTAGTCACTAGTCAGTCAAGCTCCTGAAGTTTGCTGATGACACAACCCTTATTGGGCTCTTCTCTGGTGGGGATGAGTCTGCCTTTAGGTTAGATGTTGACCATCTAATGTCCTGGTGCGGCCAAAACAACTTGGAGCTCAACACCCTAAAGACAGTTGAGATGGTTGTGGACTTCATAAAGTACACAGCCCCACCCACCCCCATCACCCTGTGTGGCTGCCCAGTCAACATTGTGGAATCTTTCTGCTTCCTGGGCACCATTATCACTCAGGACCTCAAGTGAGTGCTGAACATCAGCTTCCTTACCAAGAAGGCACAGCAGAGGATGTACTTCCTGCGGCAGCTGAAAAAGTTCAACCTTCCAAAACCAATGATGGTTCACTTTTACACTGCCTTCATTGAGTCCATCCTCACCACCTCATCACTATCTGGTATGCTGCTGCCACTGTCAAGGACAAGAGCAGACTGCAGCGTATCATTCGCTCTGCTGAGTGGATGATTGGCTGCAACCTGCCATCCCTCTATGACCTGTATGCCTCCGGGACACTGAGAAGAGCAGGAAAGATCATGTCAACCCTTCCCACCCAGGCCATGGTCTCTTCAAAACTCTCCCCTCTGGGTAGAGGCTAAGGTCTATAAAAACCAGAACCTTGCTCCACAAGAACACCTTCTTCCCTACAGCAGTAGGCCTTTATAACAAGCCCCCAGACACTCACAGACCCTGACATTACTGCACCCAATTTTATCTTCCCTACTGTGCTCTCTGTTTCTGGGCACCTTGCATAAAACCTGCACTACCCTTTGAATAACTCTTATTCTGTAAATAAATTCTTAAAATTCTCATTTAACATTTTATAAGTACAGCTCCTGCATCCACGTGGTCTCATGTTCAACTCTGAACTGGTGTTGATTACACCATATTGCACCTTAATTTAATTTTTATTTTATTTTATATTGTATGTATATTTTATTTATTATTCTTTTAAAATGTTTATCTTTACTATTTACTGTTAATTTTGCCTCTTGCACCAACATACCAAGACAAATTCCTTGAATATTTTTGTACTTGGTAATAAATATGATTCTGATTCTAATGACAGTGGACTCCAGGAGGAGGCCCCAAACACTGCCCTCCCCCTCAGTACACTCAACAGCACTGTGTCTGCTGTGGAAACCATTAGGTTTCTGGGATACACAATCTCCCAGGGGCTAAAGTGGGTGTCCAACACAGTCATAATCATCAAAAAGGCCCAGATTTACTTTGTGCGCCAGCTTAGGAAGTTCAACCTGCCTCATGAGCTGCTGATTCAGTTCTACTCTGCAAGTATCTAGTCTGTTCTCTGTACATCCATCACTGTCTTTTTTGGATCAACCACCAAACAGGACAGAAACAGACTACACCGCACAGTCAGGACTGCAGAGAAAATCCTTGGTGCCAACCTGGCCTTCATTCAGAACCTGCCCTACACCTCCAGAGTCAGGAAACAGACAGGCAACATCACTACAGACCCAACACACCCTGGTCACAACCTGTTCCAACTTCTCCCCTCTGGTAGGCACTTCAAGACACTGTACACCGAAATGATCAGATAAAAGAACAGTTTCTTTCCGAAGGCCGTCACACTTATGAACACTTAAAACAGTCATAAAGTGTCCAAAACAATCCCCATGCATATATACCCATAACACTGAACATCCACTGTACCTACAAATACTAAATTATATATCTTACTAAATATTAAATATATCTATCTATCTATCTATCTATCTATCTATCTATCTATCTATCTATCTATCTATCTATCTATCTATATATATATATATATATATATATATATCCTGTAGTTTAAACACAGTTTTAAAAATATCATCATTATCAAAAATATATCTAAGCACGCTGTATATACATGCATAATCTGTCATGTCCACCTAACTCATGTATATAAAGTAACCTGTTAACATATTTATTCCAACATCTTTGCACTCATCACCATTGCACCATTTTCTCTCTGTTAAAAAGCAATTTTTAGATAATATACTTTTCATATACATCTTTATCTGTACATAGTAATTTTATGTTTACCTTGTTGTCTTTGTTTTAGCTGTATGTCTATTCTGTTTAAGTACATGTAGAGCAATGGAGGAGACAGTCAAGAGAAGAAGAAAGAAAGAAAGCCATTTTATTTTGTCATTTTATTCTTACAACAAAGTTGTTCCCTGCGTTTAACCCATCCTGTTATATGGAAGCAGTGGGCAGCAGCAGCAGCGCCCGGGGACTAACTGCAGTTCTTCTTTCCATTGCCTTGCTCAGGGGCACAGACAGGAGCATTAACCCTAACATGCATGTCTTTTTGATGGTGGGAGGAAACCGGAGCACCCAGAGGAAACCCACACAGACATGGAGAGAACATGCAAACTCCACACAGAAAGGACCTGGGATGGCCTGGGGTTTGAACCCAGGACCTTCTTGCTGTGAGGCAACAGCGCTAACCACTGGGCCACCGCGCCACCCAAGCAACTTCCCTGTATGTGTAGGCCTACATATACTTGGCCAAATGAAATTGATTCTGATTCTGATTCTGATTCCCCATATGCACCAAAACAAAATGGCTTCATCGCTCTGTTCAGAAACTAAAGAGTGGATACCATAGAGGCTAACTCCCATCTCTTTAAGGCTAGTCTGTTTTGAAGCATGAGCTGTGGACAGTGCTATGGTCTCATGTAATGCCAGTACAAGAAAAGTAAAACCCAGCTGCTCTCAGGGTTTTTTACAGATCTATTACTGTTAAGAGAAGTAAGCAGTAGATCTAGGATCATATAAGAAATGTTTTTCCAGGTTCATTTCTGAGCAGAAGTACTTTGAGACAGGATGACAATTGAGATCTTATTAGCGTTATAAAATGGGTACACATTACCCATCCATTCTCTACAGCCCTGAGATTATGATTTAAACAGGTGAAGAAGGGAACTACATTTTCTTGGCAAATTTATTTATTTATCTTTCATATTGGGGAAAAGTCCTTGCAATCTATAAGGAAAACATATAACATATATAACATATAACATAATAGACAGTGATATTAGGATACAAACGTTGATTACAACCTTAAGCCTTTTCCTTAAAGGTCGAATAGTTCCCTATTTTATGGGTAAATTATATAATTCACAGTGCTATATACATCATGATAATTTGCTTTTTAAAAAAAAATCTAAATCTAATTTTCTGATCCAATTATCCAGCACCTGTCTTTGTGTGCATACATGCATACATGTATGGAGCATACATTTATGCGTGCACGTATTCTTCTGTATAAGGTAACCAGAATCTGATTTGACTTAGACGTGAAAGAAATTAATGTCTGGTTGGTTTTAGACTGCCTTCTAAATGTCAGCTTTAAAATGATGCACATTCATCTCCAAGAGTCTTTGCTTGACTGAAATTGCAAATGTTTTTGAATGTGCCTCTCAGTTTCAGTTAACAGCCACTGGGAAAAAAAAATAAACATTTTAGTTTCTAATTTTTAATTTTTGATTTTTAATTTGTGTCTCTAGTATTAAAGTGATGTTAGATAATGAAACACTTAAACATAAAACTTAATAAAAGATTTAAGTAACAAAACATTTGGAATTTGACAGAATGACAGTTGCACAAGCAGGTATGTGCACACAAACCTGCACACATGGAAAGAAATGGACAAAGTCATGCATAGATACACATGCTCATATGCATGCATGTACGCATGCATACAAACAGATGCACACAAATGCACAGACTCTCTCCCTTACCAGTGTATTGAAAGAGAAAGCAAACCAGTAAGAACACTTTTGATAACAATGGCATTTACTGTAAAGATTCGGTATAATCCTTAACTGTCAAGAAGTTCTATTTAGAAAAGACACAACGGTGTCTCTAACTGACAATGTTTCAGCGACATGCTGAAGTCATAAGGACAAGCACATAGAACTTCAGACAGGCACCAGTTTCTTACTTTTTCATGTATACCTCTAGTGATCAGCACGTCACAATGAGGTTTTTGGGGTTTTTTTGTGGATTTCTCCCACTTTTTCTCCCCAGTTGTACCTGTCCAATTACCCCACTCTTCCGAGCCATCCCGGTCGCTGTTCCACACCCTCTGCCAATCCAGGGAGGGCTGCGCTACCACATGCCTCCTCCGATACATGTGGAGTCACCAGCCACTTCCTTTCACCTGACAGTGAGGAGTTTCGCCAGGGGGACATAGCGTGTTGGAGGATCACGCTATTCCCCCCCAGTTCCCCCTCCCCTCCAAACAGGCACCCTGACCGACCAGAGGAGGTGTTAGTGCAATGACAAGGACACATACCCACATTCGGCTTCCCACCCGCAGACACAGCCAATTGTGTCAGTAGAGACGCCTGACCAAGCCAGAGGTAACACAGGGATTCGAACCAGCGACCCCCATGTTGGTAGGCAACAGAATAGACTGCTATGCTACCCGGACCCCACAATGAGTATTTTTTTTTCATTCTGATTTTTGATTTTGATATACCTACTTTATTAATCCCCGTGAGGAAAAGTATACTTTGCATTTAACCCATCCTAGCGGTGTAGCTAAGACTAGTGGGCAGCCGCAGTGCAGCACCCAGGGACCAACTCCAGTTCTTCTTTCTGTTGCTTTGGTCAGGGGCACAGACAGGAGTATTAACTGTAACATGCACGTCTTTTGATGGTGGGGGAAACCGGAGCACCCGGAGAAACCCAATGCAGACACGGGGAGAACATGCAAACTCCACACAGAGGATGACCTGGGATGACCTCCAAGGTTGGACAACCCCGAGGTTCGAACCCAGGACTTTCTTGCTGTGAGGCGACAGCCAACCACTGGGCCACCGTGTCACCCAATTTGATGTATATAATCTACGTTATACTGTATAAGATTTTTACTGTATATATTATACTGTATAAGATCTTTTTTAAATATCATCTGCTGGAACATTTTTACCACGTATACATTTATACCTTAACATTTCCAATGCAGTTAAAAACAATTTCACACTCAAAGTGTTCTTTTAACACATCCACTGTTGATTGCATTGTGTGCTTCTGCTATAGACACATATCCCATGCCAAGGTTGAGACACCTCGTTATCAATTCACCACTGACAATAGCATAGAGGGACAGTTTTGATGTCTGTTCTCATATAATGCTCCAACATGTATTGGAAATGACAAATTTGCCATGACTTCATTCTGAGTCTTAGAGGCAACACTTGGCTCAAGTTTTCTGAAGCATTATAAGCTGAATCTCCAAGGTCTTCTAGCAATTTCTCTGTAAGATGTTTCCCATTGTCAACACTTTAGCCGTAGTAAAGAAGTGGAAAAGTTTCCACACAAAGCTTTAGAAATGGCATTTCAAACTAATATCAGTACTTCAGCGTAAATCCTCGGGTGAAGACCATGACCTCATTTCTTGTAGTATGGTCGAAAAAAAAAACTCTCAATGAGAAAAAAAAACTCTCAATGATTCCAATCGTTGAAGTACCTCAGTAACCCTTGACATTTTGCTCTCATCATCTCCACAGCAAAATTACAGAATAGCGCAAACATTATGAGAGGCACAGGTAATTGTCCTGATGTCACAGACAAATCCAATGTTCTGACTGCTTTAAGTGAATTGTTGAGTGGCAGTCGGAGATTGTTCAAGGCTCCAGGAAATTGTATAGCCCCCTTTTCTTGTGATGACTATTGCATGCATGATGGCATACTGTGAGAGGAATTATTTACTTCATATCGTCATCTTTCCTTTGAGGACACTTGAAAAAGATAGTTTGGTTTGGCTCATTCCGCTTGTCAGCAGGATTCATTAATAGATTTCCCATTACTGTTAACATTAATTAATACTCGGGCTCATATTGTGAGTTCAGTGGCTATTGCACTTGGGGAATATTAAGTGGTCAGTGATGCAAGGTGTGGACGGTGAGGTGAATTATTTGATATTCTTACTTTCAGAGGTGGAAAGTAACGAAATACATTTACTCAAGTTACTGTATTGAATACTTTTTTTGTGTATTTTGTATTTTTTAAGTACAATTTAAAATCGGTATTTTGTATTTTACTTGAGTACGTTTTGACTCAAGTATTGTACTTAGTTACTTTATAAATCCTATCCGTTACTGAGTAAAAATAACAATTCAACCTACAGGGGGAAAATACGCGCCAGCACCATAGACAGTAAACCAATGGCCAGAACCAACAGTGACAAATGATGATGTGATTAGCACTGGCGCGTGAACATAGAGGGCACGTGCGGACAAGCTAGGTTAGTGGGCACGAAGTTTTTAGTGCTAGAATGGAGGTCGACAAAGCAGGCACGGCCAGCGGCCAGCGGTCCAGAAGACCCGGACCTAGAAATGATAGATGAAGCTCAAGCTGAAACATCGAAGTCTGTAGAACTAGATGCAGAAAAAAATCCTTGGCCACATTTGGAAGATTTCTTTTTGTTCAAGCGTAGGAAAGGCAACAGCATCATCATGCAGTGCAAGATGTGCCTCCCAGCAGTGAAGTACCTGTCTGCTTTCAACAACTCCACTTCAAATCTGCAGAAGCATGTTTTGGTAAGTATTTCTGCTGTCTCATTAGTAGTTTTATTTAATATAGCCAACCCAGGCTCACCCCATTTCGTGGGCATTTTTATGCTAGCACCTGCAACCATTGACAGTAGAAGAGCTAGCCAGCACATTCTAATTAGCTGCTATGCTAACATAATCAAACGTGACACATCATTAAGTACCAAATGAACTCACTCCAGCCGACAATCCGCATGTTTATCGTACTTCAAACAGATACAAAACGCGTAATGTATATTTACAGTCTGTTTAAGTCTTTAGGACATTGGCTAAATTTGCATAACAGCTAGCCCCTGGTACTTGAGTGTGTAAAGGCTAGCTGTTAGTTGCTAGTAGTCTTGAGTGGACTCGGGGAAATTAGCCTTGGTTAAATTTAGCTGCTATGAATAGTCGGTGTTACCCCGTCGAAATTGCCAAGGGTTTCAATTTGATTGTGTCTTTGAATTTACAGTCAAATCAAATGTATCAACTGTGTTAACAGAGAGGGTTGTAGTGTGAGGCACTTTGCCTAACCAACATTACAGGGCACTCAGCGCTCCTCCACTATAGGCGGGGAGCTAAGGGGCCTTACCGTGCACCCTCCTTACAATCGAACGAAACCAACTTTTTTTAAAAACGTCTGACCATGCTGAACATGTTAACAAATGTTAACATTGAAAATTTTGGGTTGCATTTCATGTTTCAGGTACTCAATGCATTTCCCTCCATTGGAAATGCATTACAATTACAGGAACATGACTCTCCATGCGCAAGGGGAAAGTGTGACATCTGTCTTTGCAAGTTTAATCACATCTAGTGATAAATGTATGGTTTTAGTGGTATGATTGGCTTTCTCTAAATAATAAAGGCCAAAATGTAAAGTCTTTCTACTCGATTTACAAGGCAAATCAAATAGAAAGACTTTAAATTTTGGCCTCTACTATTATGGAAAGCCAATAATACCACTGAAACCATACATTTTCCAAAAGCTTGTGTCCTCTAGATGTGATTAAACATGCAGAGACAGATGTCACACCTTCCCCTTGCTCGTGGAGAGCCAATGGAGGGAAATACATTGAAATGCATTGAGTACCTGAAACATGACGTGCAACTCAAAATTTTCAATGTTAACATTTGTTAACATGTTTAGCATGGTCAGACCTTTCAAAAAAAGTTGGTTTCGTTCGATTGTAAGGAGGGTGCACGACTGCACGGTAAGGCCTCGTAGCTCCCCGCCTACTAGGCAGACCCAGAAAAGATTGTTTTGACTCCTTCATATCGACGACAAGGGATTAGATCACTAGTAGGTGATTGTTGCTCTGTGTGCATGCAAGCAGCTATGATGATTACACATGCATTGATATGTCTCCTTCCTCTGTATCATAATACTGGTAGGCTATAGAAACACATTGGCTTTTGATGTTGATTTGAAATCTCAATTTTAGCATTCAAATCCAAATCATTGATTTTGTTGGGAAGGGTGCAGCATTGTAATGCCCTCTGGATTGTGGCATATTGTGCTTAATACAATGTAATAGACAAAATGTGATGACTAAAGAAATAGAAAACTTTTATTTATCAAAGTTTTAATTTCAGTGTGTTTAATAAGCACCACATTGATTCCTCTACTGATAATACCCTTTTCTTTTTTTTCACAGAGGAAACATCCATCGAAACAGTTGGCTTTTAGCCGAGCAAAGCCAGGGAAGCAAACCCACCAAGCAAATCCACCAAGTCCAAGCAAGCAAACAAATATAAAAGATGCCACGAGAGTGGGAGGCAACCGCCGTGTGCCACAAGGCAAGATCGACAAGATCATCATTAGGCTAATATGTGAGGGCCTTCATACATTTAGTTTGGTTGAACAACCTGCGTTCAAAGAACTTTTGACAACGCTAAATCCACAATGCATGGTCATTTCCAGGCCCACTGTCTGGACAAGATTAGAGGCATCTGCCATTCAGATGAAGAAGAATGTCATGTCCCATTTCAGTAAAGTGAGCTACGTTGCCACCACTACAGATTGTTGGACTGCACACCAGCAAAGTTTTATTGGGGTGACGGGTCATTGGGTGGATGAAGAAACCTTTGAGAGGAGATCAGCTGCGCTTGCATGTAAGAGGTTAAGAGGGTCCCACACCTTTGATGTCCTTGCAGGAGCACTTGACGACATACACTGTCAGTATAGAATTAGGGGCAAAGTGGTGAGAACCACAACAGATAGTGGCTCAAACTTCGTTAAAGCTTTTAGTGTCTTCGGAGAACAGAGCCAGTCTGAGGATGCAGAATCAGATGCTGAGTCGGACAGAGATTCAATTGATGATGAGCCCACAGCCAACTACCTGGACACATTCAGCATCCTGGAGCAAGATAATGGCCTGGAGTACCAACTTCCTACACACCAAAGGTGTGCATGCCATCTTCTCAACTTAGTTACCACAACAGATGCTGAGATAGCAGAAAAGAAGATGGACACATACAAGAGACTATCACGTGCAGGCTTTGGGAAATGTCAAGCCATGTGGAACAAGACGGGTCGTTCATACATGGCAGCAGAAGTTGTGGAAGATCATTGCCGACTCCAGCTCATCCAACCAAATCAAATGCGGTGGAATTCAACATTCATGGCTGTGGAGAGAATCATACAGATCATACAAGAGAAAGGGGAGGACGCAATCAGGAATATTTGTGAATAATTCAAATTGAAAACGTAAGTTTTAATTTGCATTTCAACAGTATGAAAATGTGAATGTGTGTTTACATACTTGAAACAACTTTTCCTGCTTGATTTCCTAACAGTTGTTTGTATTCTATTTATGCCAGGCTGACTCAAGCAGAAATTGCTTTCCTGACTGATTACTGCTCAGTGATGAAACCTCTGGTAAAGGCCTTGAACATACTTCAGTCAGAGACCAACACACACTTAGGGTGGCTTCTTTCAGTGATATGTCAGCTACAAGCAAAACTCAAAAGGCAGGAGACCTCATCCAAGATGTGTCTACCACTCATCAAAGCCATTCAGGATGGTGTCCAAAAGCGTTTTGGTGAGATGATGATGGACCCAGAACTGATTGCGGCAGCAATACTTCTACCGAAGTTCAAGACCACCTGGACAGAGAGGCCTGATGTCATAGAAACAGGTATGATTGCATCTTATAATAAACTGCTTTTCAACAGTTTATTGGAGATCTACTTTGTTTTATACTCAATACAATGTGGTCAGTGCTATAAGGCATTATGCATTATGGTGCACTCTTGGTAAATTAATCAAGTCTTAATTGTCAGAAATGTGTTGTTGTTACTCGACAGGTCTGGCTTATGTCAGACAACACCTTGACCAGATGGCAGAGGTGGAAGTGGAGCAAGCTGGACAACATTCCTCAGATGAAGATGATTTCTTCTCCTCAATGAAGTCCAGAAGGTCAGAAGGTACAGGGGAGTTGGAAGGGTACCTAGCCTGTATCCCAAACGATATGGATCTGCTAAACTCCTTTCCAAATTTAAAAAAACTCTCTCTGAAACTCAACACTGGCCTGCCTGCTTCAGCTGCCTGCGAGCGGCTTTTCAGTTGTGCTGGATTACTGTTCACTGCAAAGCGAGCAAGGATGAGCTCAACTAACTTTGAAAATCAGCTGCTGCTTAAACTGAACAAGAAGTTTGTAGACTAGGTTATAGGTGATTTAGGGTGTCACAAAACTAGTGGCCTTGATTTGCAATATTCCTCTCTGGAATATTGCTGCTCTTTTATGTTATTTCCTTTAATTTTGTAACACTTGTGAGCATCATCATGTGGACATTACTTTGTAGTTTGTACCTCTCTGAGAGAGAGAAAGTAGGCGTGCACAAGCCTGTTTAATGTTTTTTACCACTAAATGGATGAGCTCAATTAACTTTGAAAATCAGCAGCTGCTTAAACTGAACAAGAAGTTTGTAGACTAGGTTACAGGTGATTCAGGGTGTCACAAAACTAGCGGCCTTGATTTGCAGTATAACAGCTGTTGCTGTTGGTGTTGACATGTATGTTGTTGTAATTACACTTACATTTGTGTAGGTATTCTTTGTTGTTATCGCACTTACACACACATGCCCTCTATAGCGCTCTTGCAGCTGTGGAGATGGCATTAACACATTCTCATTCTCTGACGGTTAACAAACACACACACACACACACACACACACACACACACACACACACACACACACACACACACACACACACACACACACAAGCATGTCTCCTCTGGAATATTGCTGCTCCTTTATGTCAGTTTGACTTTGTAGCAACACTTATGAGCGTCATCATGTGGGCATTACTTTGTACTTTTTACCTGTGTGTGTGAGAGAGAGAGAGGGTGAGAGGGAGAGAGAGGGAGAGTGTGTGCGTGTGAGAGAGAGTGAGAGAGAGAAAACGTGAGAGTAAGCATGTTTAATGTTGTACCACTAAATGGATGAGCTCAACTAACTTTAAGATGCTACTTAAACTGAACAAGAAGTTCAGTTGTTTTGAAGTTGTTGTTATTGCGCTTACATTTGTTACACTTGTTCTTTAATTAAAAACAAAATAGTTATGGATTTCTGACCCCTTGTCCTATTCTTACTACCCTCACACCCCACACAAAGAAAGTAACTAAGTAACTTTTACTTAAAGTACATTTCAAATGAACTACTTTTTACTTTTACTTGAGTACATTTTCAGATGAGTACTTTTACTTCTACTTGAGTAATATTTCATCAAAGTATTGGTACTTTTACTTGAGTACAATATTTTTGTACTTTTTCCACCTCTGCTTACTTTATATTTTACAATGAAAATTCTTTTCTTGATCCTTCTTACTCATTCTAGCTTTGCCAACAACTAGACCATACTGTGATCTGAAGAGTTGACTGTCATTTTGGTGCTATTGTGTTTTTATTGTTTAAGGACTATACTCTAGAGGCCAGATTTTTAAGAAATGGGTTTGTATAATCCCATTTCTTTGTGTGTTTACATTTCCATGTACTTTTGCTTACATGCTCACATGTCTGTGCATGTCTGACAACATGTTTATGCTGGTGTGTGTGTGTGTCTCAATGCTGGCTGTTGACAGCATCAAAGAGTTGCCACTGAAAAGTTGTGTTTACAGGAGCCAGCACTTTTAGGAAATACAGAGGGTAATAATAGATGATTTAGGTTCAAATGATTGGATCTGCCAAGCCATGCACACAAAACTGTGTTGTGCAACACACACACACACTTGCACGAACATGCGTGCACATTCACACACATGCATGCACATGCGCGCGCACACACACACACACACACACACGTATGAACATGCATGCACACGCACACACGTGCATGCGTGCACACGCACACGCGCGCGCGCGCGCACACACACACACACACACACACACACACACACACACAGTGACTAAGCATCACTCTCAATTCAAGACCCACTTCCTGCAATGCTAAATACCAGTTTGAGGAATACCATCTGGTCTCTTCAAAAGACAAGATCTGTTCAAACTCACAATGTTGTAAACCCCAGGGGCAATTAAAGACTCAAAGAGCAAAAGCTCAAATATCACTGCATTACTCATCTTCTGACCCCCGATATGACATCCAGTTTAGCGCACCAACCACTGAGGTACAACCAACCCTAGCCTCGTTAGCATTTGCACATGAAAAGGCTTAGCCCACGAATATAGCATCCAGGGAGGTAGCTTGGCTCTGATTTCAAGGGATATTTAGCCCCCTATTCAGACGGCAACAAAGGATGGGCATTTTGACGGGCAGGGAGGGAGGCAGTGCTTACTGAGCTGTCATAGATCTCATTTGTTCTCTTCTGTTTACCTAAGCCTCCCCCTCTATTTTCTTTTCCCTCTGGAGGCCTAAGGCATGGATGGACGAGTGACTGGGACCCGTCTTCCCTCGTTTAACCACCCTTCTATGTCTCCATCCCAGAGGGAGAAAGAAGTAATAATACAAATCAAGGGGCATGAAAAGGTTTTGATTTGCATCCACAAACCGATCAATCAAGATAGGTGCATTCATCTGGGTGCTATTGGGCCAAGTTAGATTTTGTTCATTTTGGGCTTTTCCTCTTGATTTTTCCAGGTTTTTGGCATGTGTGAGCATTTCAGGAATCAGGAATCAGGAACATTTTGTCATTTCAGTTCCCCCAGCCCACAGCAGTGCAACACAAAGACAAAAACAAATATCTAAAAACTACAAGAACACATATATCAAACTACAAAAAAAATAATAAATCACTGTCTGAGAGAACGAACGCCAGGATTACTGTTGGAACTGCCAGTCTGCATGGGCTAGCAGTTAGCTTAGCCTGCCACGCTTCCGCATCCTGTTAGGCCACCCTCGATGCGTCCTCCTCGGGTGCTCCTCCAGGCAGTGCCGTGGTCCCTGGGCCCACCGGACGCAGCAAACCACGCTCCCCCAGCTGATCCAATGCCAGCTTTCCCAGCCAGACACCTTCGACACACCTCCCCGCCCTCCAAACGGCGACACCAAAAACACAGTCAATGCTAGGTGAGGCCGCCACCAGACCGCCCTCAGTGTTATCAGAACTGCTGGTGTGCATGGGCTAGCAGTTAGTTTAGCCTGCTCTGCTTCCGCGTCCTGTCAGACCGCCCTCGGTGTTTCCTCTTCGGGCACAGCTCCAGGCAGGGCCGTGGTCCCTGGGCCCACAGGGCGCTGCAGACCAAGCACTCCCAGCCGATCCAGCGCCAGCTCTCCCAGCCATCAAATGAAGACACAGACAGACATGGACAGACACTGATGGTACTGGGTGAAGCGGCGGCAAACATGATTCATGTCGCCATCTTCAAACACTTTGTGTTCAACAACTTTATGTGTATGTTTGTCGCTAAGGGTTGTTCTTCTGTGTACCCCTTTGTGTCAGTTTTGAAATGAGGAGGTAGTAGTAGAGGGGAATATATTTATGGGTGTGTGAATGCCTGTATCCATTTGTCTTAAATCCTCAATAGGGAAACACTTAATGAAGCTGTGAGGCCTCCTAATCTGATTTCAACCCTTCGCCTTCAATCCCAACCCTCATCTGCATCGCTAGGAGATTGCGCCGGCATCTGAGGGGAGAATTGTAATTATGTAGTAGAACTGGCAGATTGGGCAGAGGTCACATGGGCTGGCTTTGCCATGCCTACAAAGCAAGGAAGGGGTAAACAGCATTAGCAAGGGTAGCTTATAGGTACAAAAGAATTATAAACCAGGCACTCCTAGATGGCAATGGAACAGACAAACTTTAGTCCCGTGATTAGCCTGATGAAGACTACTGGGACGGGAGATGAAGAGGTGAAAAATGGCCTGGCATGTATTTGCCGTCAGCCAGTCAGTAGTCTGGAACTAGGCTATACTAAACTAGAGTAAGAATGGGGAAATAGAAAACATTTGAAATTCAGCTCTGCGTTTAACCCAGGGGTCAGGAACCTTTTTGACTGGGAGAGCCATAAAAGCCAAATATTTCTAAATATATTTCATTGAGAGCCATATAGTATTTTTAACGTATAATAAATTAAATATGTCTTACTTTTTATGCGACTTCTGGTGCTGCATGGTTTTGCTGATGGCCTTGTAGTCTGGTTCATACGTGGTGAGGTTGAGCTTCATGCAGGCGTTGAGGCTTCCATCAGTTAAACGTGAGCGTAGGTTGGTCTTAATGTTCCTCATATGCGAGAATGACTGCTCACATGCATATGTAGAGCCAAACATGGTCAATACGGCAATACTCACACGCTGCATTGTGCGGTATGTCACAGGAAGCTCGTTCCAAGTTTTAAGAATCAGCTGGTCTTCAGGTTGAAGATTTTTCATTTCTGTCCACTTGTGTTCCCTCGCCAGCTCTGCTCGCTGTCGCGCAAGACTTTCCAACTCTCCATTAAGTGACTTGAACTTACTCATCCACATGTCTGATGCCTTCAGGTCAGCAACTTCCAGCTCAAAGTCTCCGATAGAGACCCCGGGGATGCATGTCAGGTCGATTTTGTCCACTGCACACTCATGTGGATGAGTGATGAAGTTGAAAAGACCAGTGCGCGCACGAAATTCTCCAAAACGTGCTTTAAATGACTGCAGGAGATTGGACGTAAAGCCAGCTAGTTGCTGGAGATCCAGATGTTGAGTGGAGTCACTTGCTAAGCATGCATCTCTAAATTGTTGCAGTCTTTCAAAGTGCAAAAGACGACCTGTTTCAATGTCCCTGAGAAAGACTTCCAGCTTGCTTTCAAATGCAAACACTGCTTGTTGAAGGGATGAGATTGTGTTTCCAATACCTTGCATTTTCACATTGAGCTGGTTCAGATGGCCAGTTATGTCCACGAGATAGTGAAACTGGAGGAGCCAGTCAGTGTTGTCTAGCTCAGGATGCTTGATGCCTTTCATTTCAAGAAAAGTCCGGATTTCACTCAGGCAAGCTGCAAAACGGCTGAGCACCTTCCCCCTTGACAACCAACGCACGTTGCTGTGTAAAAGCAGACCGGGATAATGATTCCCAACTTCTTCTAACAGAGCTTTAAACTGGCGATCATTTAAAGCTCGGGCAACAATAAAGTTGACCACTCGAATGACCAGAGACATCACCTCGCCAAGCTCCTGGCCACACGTCTGAGCGCAAAGCGCCTCCTGGTGCAGGATGCAATGAAAACTTAGGATGGCTCTCTTTTCATGTTCACGGAGAAGCGCTACAAATCCTTTGTTCTTCCCCAACATACAGGGTGCACCATCAGTACAGACAGAAATAAGTTTATCCATCGGTAGTTTTTTTTCTTTAGCAAACTCCATGAAAGACGCGAATAAATCCTCTCCTCTTGTTGTCCCTTTCATTGGCAAAACAGCCAAGCTTTCCTCACGCAGTGTGTCACCTGCAGCACACCTGGCAATGATACTGCACTGAGATAGATGGCTAACGTCTGTTGACTCATCTAACGCGAGAGAAAAGTATGTCCCGGCGTTTATGTCCTTAATTTGTGTTTCCTCGACTTGATTTGCCATCATGATGCTACGATCGTGCACAGTTCTTGCTGATAGGGGCATGTCTTTTATTCGTTTATATTATCTTGTCTTTATTTGGGAAGTCATCAAACAGTTCATTGGCCACATCAAGCATGAATGTTTTGGCATACTCGCCATCTGTGAATGACTTTCCATTCCTTACTATTGCCAAAGCACCCGCAAAGCTAGCGGAATTCCCGTCACCTTGCTTGGTCCACACACGTAGTTGCTGCTGACTCGTCTGCACTCTCCGCTGTAGCTCCTCGCGTGCCCTTTTCCTGCTGGCCCCCGCTGGAGATTTCCATGCAAATGAAGCATGGTGCGTATCGAAGTGCCGCTTTATATTTGACCGTTTCATCGATGTAATTTTATCATTGCATATTAGACATACCGCAGATCCTGCTCTCTCCACAAATGCAAATTCCTCTGTGCACGCAGCCTGCAATACACGGTAATCATCGTCTTTTTTTCTTTTCGCCATCTTTTCCATTACAAGGGTTGAAGCGGATAAACTAGTTGGCTATCTGATAAAATTGATTTCTTCACCTTTACAATGACCCGGACATGCTCGCGAGCCATTGGTTCCCGACGTGACCCGTGACCCGTGAAATTTATCTTCAAAACTAATTTCTGTTTACTTTAAAATGACACAGTATTATTAAGAAATATCACAAGTATTTTAAAATCAGTTTCAAACGGATTTTTTTTTCAACTCAAAATTGTCTGGGAGCCATATGCCGTCACCGGAAGAGCCATATATGGCTCGCGAGCCATAGGTTCCCGACCGCTGGTTTAACCCATCCTAGCTGTGTAGCTAGGAGCAGTGGGCAGCCGCTGTGCAGCACCCAGGGACCAACTCCAGTTCTTTCCACTCCAGTTCTTTCCATTGCCTTGGTCAGGGGCACAGACAGGAGTATTAACCCTAACATGCATGTCTTTTTGATGTTGGGGGAAACCGGAGCACCCGGAGAAAACCCACCGCAGGCATGGGGAGAACATAAAAATTCCACACAGAGGACAACCCCCCCCCAAGGTTGGACAACCCCAGGGTTTGAACCCAGGACCTTTTTGCTGTGAGGCAACAGCACTAACCACTGGGCCACCATGCCACCCATTCATTGCCACCTTTAATTTATATTAACACCTGATATAAATTCCTGTTTGTGAAATACCCTACTATCAGAATCCATCAAGAAAGTCAACACCCATGTTTGCAACTTAGAAGTTTTTTACTATACATGCATATATTTGTACATGCATGCTGGTGATCGCTAATAGGCTGTGTTTGTGTGTGTGTGTGCCTGGCGTGAATATTAATCATTAAATCTTTGTGTTGATTTGATCAGCTATTTATTTGCTTTGTTAATAGGCTGTCTCAAATTCCTTCTTAATTTCTGCTGCAAAACATTTCATTGCTAAATCTAGTAATCATCCTTGAGTCATTATTGAAATTGTACCCCAAAGTGTTTCCTCCTGTCTTGATATTAACATATTTTATGTCTTACCTCCATCGATTTCGATTGTTGGTTTCTGTCATTATGCCGGTATCTCCACCCTTATATTGTTTATAAGGGTGGGGATACCTGCAGTCAGTTAAGACTGAAGAGGCCACTACTGAGATGGGTGATGAAACGTTTCTCCCAATAAACGCTGTGTCCAGATGAACTGATTAAACTTTCTGTGATTTTCTTACCTGGATTATTGAGCATGCATCAAGACGTCTTAGCTCCATGTCATGAAAAGTTCTGTGTTGACCTCATTCGGGGTTCAGTATCTTTACCAAGATACAAAACTTGAGCCTTTCACACAATTCACAAAAATCCACAGTTGTTTTTTTTTTTTTTTGTGATGCTGTGTGAATGAAATTAAAACAATATATGAAGGTCTTACATTTATTTGAAAAAGTGATTAGGAAACATGAGCTCCATCCTGCCTGGATTTTGATTTCAGTGGATGTAGCACTGTATTAATTTTGTCTTTATGCATGCTCAATAATCCAGGTAAGAAAATCCCATAAGGTTGAATCAGTTCATCTGGACACAACGTTTATTGACAGAAACATTTCATCACTCATCTAAGTGACCTCTTCAGTGTAAACTGACTGTAGGTATCCCCACCCTTATAAACAATACAGTGGCATAACGACAGAAAACAGCGATTGGTTTCATGTGCAAATTGTCGTGACCATTAACTAGAGTTACACTGGCCATGTGTACTATTCACAGAGGATTGGGGAATGGTTGCAGTCACAGCATTGTAAAATGATGGCAGATGTAGTCTTGGGCCCCCCTCGGTTCAGGGATGGTTGTTCATTACTTGTCTGAATGCAACTAACTAAAATGTTATTATGTTTGAAAGCATTTGCTGTTTTTGGGGGGTATTGATTGTGCATTACAGAGCAATAGCCACTTAAAAGCTGGTTAAAAAATAATTATATACTGCTGACATAATATCATTGACAAATATTTAGGCAACATTGACAATGGTAATACATACATTTATATTATTTTAAACATATTACCATGCCCTGCATGTCCTGATTGGCTGTGCTTCCAGATGTGCACGCTGATCATGTTGGTGACTATTGTTTATGTCATTGTTTGCTTTGAATATTGATGTTCACGAGTTGTGTTTTCTCGACTTATGCTGGTTGTTTGCTCGTTCTGCAGGTTGCACTCTGATCTGGGTTCTGTATTAAGGCAGCGCTCAGCTACAGTTGGTAATGTCAAAAACCACAAAACGAGCCAGAAATCTTGGTGCAGTCATGGACTCAGACCTGAATTTATATTAGACAATTTTAAAGTCAGCCCACTATCACCTGGAGAATATATCAAGAATTAAAGGATTTATGTGTCTCAGCAGGATTTGGAAAAACTTGCCCATGCATTTATCTTCAGTCGACTCGACTACTGTAACGGGGTCTTTGCAGGTCTGTCTAAAAAATCGATCAGACAGCTGCAGCTGATTCAGAACGCTGCTGCTTGGTTCCTTACCAAGACCAAAAGAATGGATCACATCACTCCAGGCCTGAGGTCGCTACACTGGCCTCCTGCCCGTCACAGAATCAATTTTGAAACTCTGCTCTTGGTTTATAAAGCACTGAATGGTTTAGGGCCAAAATACATGTCCTTTTTTTTCTACCCAATTGAATCCAGCTAGTAACCCCACTCTTCCGAGCCGTCCCGGTTGCTGCTCCACCCCCTCTGCTGATCCGGGGAGGGCTGCAGACTACCACATGCCCCCTCTGATACATGTGGAGTCACCAGCCGTTTCTTTTCACCTGACAGTGAGGCGTTTCACCAGGGGAATGTAGTGCAAGGGAGGATCACGCTATTCCCCCCAGTTCCCCATCCCCCTGAACAGACGCCCTGACCGACCAGAGGAGGTGCTAGTGCAGTGACCAGGACACATACCCACATCCGGCTTCCCACCCGCAGACACGGCCAATTGTGTCTGTATGGACGCTCAATCAAACCGGAGGTAGCACGGGGATTTGAACCAGCGATCCCCATGTGGGTTGGCAATGGGACAGACTGCTACACTACCTGGATGCCCCCAAAATACATTGCCAATCTTCTGCTACACTATGAACCATCCAAACTTCTCAGATGGTCTGGGACAGATCTGCTTTCTGTCCCCAGAGTTAAAACTAAACATGGAGAGACAGCTTTTAGGTTTTATGCACCACATATCTGGAACAAACTCCCAGAAAACTACAAGTCTGCTGCAACTCTCGGTTCTTTTAAATCACGGCTGAAGGCTTTCCTGTTTGCCGCTGCCTTTTATTAAATCAAATTTGAAGCTTTTGATTATCATGTTACACTGCACTCTAACTTTAACTCTCTTTTCATTTGTCTTTAAAATGTCTTTTATTGCCTTATGTTGCTTTTCTTAATGCCTTTTATTGTTTATGTAAAGCATGTTGAATTGCCTTGATGCTGAAGTGTGCTATACAAATAAATTTGCCTTGCCTTGCCTTGCCTAAAGACGTGGCTGGTGTGTGTGTGTGTGTTTGTTTGTGTGTACATATGTGTATGTGTGAGACACACACACACACACACACACACACACACACACACACACACACACACACACTTTCAATGATGAGGCATTAATATGAAAATGAAAATGATTCTGTGAGTTCTATTTTGCAAGAGTGATTTCGATTTTTATATTTGTTATGGTAAATCCAGTACACCTATTTGCTATTTCTTTTGCAGATGATTACACGTCTTGTCTGCATGAAATGTCCTTTGTGCCAGAGGTCTTTGCCAGACTTCCCTCACAAAGGAGTTGTCAGATCTCAACTGAGCTTAACAGCTCCACGTTTTGAAAAAGGGAGGGAAAAACAACCTCACACGAACATCATACTGGTGTCGGGCGGCTCATCACAATGATAATTTTCCCTCCACAATGCTCACTGAAAGCAAACAAGTGCAGGCAAAACAGTTGATAGCTTACAGTCAAGCCTCTTGTCTCTCTACCTCAATCTCTTTATCCCTAGTCTGAGCTGGACCTGGCCTCAGGCCCATTCCCAGGCTATGTGTTTGTGTATCTTTATCCTCTCTGCAGGGAGTAATCTGGGGTTAAAGGGCTCACCACTGTTTTGACATAAACAAAGACTTTGGGATGAAACAGGGAGAGCGTCATGGTCAAATCCTCGCGCCTGGCTGCTGGCCACTGCTCCATGCAGAGTTCACTTCAGGCACCTCGCTGGACACCCTGCCGGTACTGGTAATTAAGCAGGATGGACAGTCACCATGATAAAACAAAGCCAGGCCAGAGTCCAGGGCTAGGCCACTATTAATTATAGGTTGTATTATATAACTAAAGTATTGTCATTGGTTGGATTATAGATATACCTTATTCCATAATGCAAGTGTCAGGATTATTTTTTTTAAAAATGATTTTGAATATTGAATATCATTGACAAACCCCCCCCCCCCCGAGCCATCCTGGTCTTGCTCCACCCCGTCTGCCGATTTGGGGAGGGCTGCAGCTGCACAGCCAGAGGGGGTGGAACAGAGACCGCATCTACCATATGAGCAACCTGGGCATGTACCCAGGGGCCCCTAAGCGTGCCCAGGGGCCCTCCTCGATGGCAGAATATATATATAGCGTTTTTTCCCGAAACGGTCAGTGGTGTTGTGAGTGTTCAACTAATGAGGAGCGGAATATCAACACGGATGTGTTTTGAACACATTACGAGTGAGAGACGCACGAAACAGGCCTGTACTGCAATGTATTAAAATCTTTTTTCCTGTACCCGTGTTGATATATATAATGCGTTTTTTTTTATGTCGGGCTCCACAGATATATGACACAAAGCTTGACTCATTCTCTTGATAATTATCCAATCAGAATGAAATAAAAGTTGTTTCCAAGAAAATTAAGTCTCATGATAGTGTATTGGTGAGATGGCAGGGCAAGTGGTGACAGGTGAGCAAGCGGCAATACACTGTATAGATTGGTTAACGGTCTAGGTGGGGTGGGCAGAGCAGGTGGCTTGCATTGCACAGATTCAAGATCAGTTTTTCTTAACACTAGAACGACCGGGATTTCATTCCTACCTAAAACGACCATGGGTGGTCTTACAGTGGAGTAAGTTTCACTTGAACATTGGAGGGGACACATTTAGTGGGGGGTCAGGGGGTCCTCCCCCTGGAAATTTTGAGCATCACACATTTAATTTCCTGCATTCTGGTGAATTTTTATGCACCAATTTGCTCTTTTTTTAGATGTACCTATTATGCTATCTCATGTGCCCAAAATTATCAGTTCAAGTTCATTTAAACATAAACGTTTAGGGGTTACTGTTAGCAAGCAGGGACGTGCGGTCAGGGGAGGCAGGTGAGGCAGAGCCTCACCTTTCATCATGAAAAGAAAAAACAAATGATGATAAAATAAAATAAATATTAATATTTGTCTACTGATCTGTGCTATAAATGTAATTTATGTACAATTTCCAATAATTTAAATATTTTTTATTATCAAAAGCTGAATTTGCTTATTTCCTGTTCAAGCCTCACCTCGAATTGCGCAATCCCTCACCAACTGGGTTGAGCGCATGCCTTTTGCTTTCTCACTGTTTGTCACCAATGTAATGTTTGTAGACACTTTTATTATATGTCCTCACTTTCCTTAAAATAGTTAATGTATTTCATGTATGTGTATAACATATTTAGTCTTGCTGATCTTACATAAAACCGCACTGAAAAAGCATGAGATGAGGCAGCCAGTACCTCTGCCTCACTGGAGGGGGCGTATGCTTGAGCCCACGGGTTTACAGGGTGCTTTCTTCTGCGGTTGCTCTTCTTTAATGCAGAGTCAAGTTCAAAGGTCATTCTCTGCTTTGAAAAGACTCAAAACATACAGTCGGAATCGGACCGATCAAGGACGACTTTCATCCCTGGCAATAATCTCCATTGAGACGGAAAGACTTCTAAAACTAAAAAAAGATAAGAAGGACTTTTACAACAAAGTCACGGAGAGTTTTGTCCAGAAGGATAGGAGAATGGACTTCATTTTCAAGTAAAGGTAAGCCCATGCATACACTGCAGTACATCCTTTTATTTGTATTGAATGAGTATGTAATTTTTTAATTAATTAAATACTAATAGTAGTAATAAAAATAATAATAACAATACATTTTATTTATAAGCGCCTTTCTGGACACTCAAGGACACTGTACAAAGATAATCAAATACAAAAAGCAACAACAGATAAAAACTACACAATATAAAAAATAGTAATAGTAATTGTGGAATTACGATGGCAAATTAGGAAAACGCGCACGGTGCAGAGCAAATGCGCTCTTTCTCTGAGCCGCTCCTTGCCCAAATATGTACCTTAATTATGTGTGTGTAAAGAATGCTGATGAGATATGAAACACAATGTGCAAGCTGCCAAATGAATGGTGAATTGAAGCTACTATATTGGGTTCATATTTTTGTGAATCTGACTCTGAAAAAGTCAGTGCCTCACCAGCCGCGAACCTCACCGCACGTCACTGTTCGTGAGGGGGTCTGAACTGATAACCCCAAACACAAGTTATAAACTAGATAAGGCTATAATTCATCCGGAAATACGTAAGAAAATCTAACTCAGAAACCCCAAAGGTAAGACAGAGTGGTGTACTGGGCTAGACAAGCAAGCTAGCTAGCTACATTACTTACACTTGCTTACACGTTCATTCATGCTCCGGTCTCCTGGTTGTCAGGAACAACTGCAAGACAGCAACGAGGTCGGCAATCCCAGTGGCAAGGTTAAAATGGTATGGTCCAAGAATAGGGGTGTATGAAATCGTTGGAAAACAAGTATGAATGACATTTTGAGTAGTTCCACTGTCTGTGTTGTTATTTTACCTTTTTTGGCGAGGGAGTTAACATTATCATTCATGATATATTTTTTGGGGGGGACAAATTCACCTCTTCTAAATATTGAGGGGGACATGTCCCCCCTGACCCCCCCCATAAATTACGCCTGTAGGTGGTCAAATTGACGGCCGATTTTTAAACTCAATATTCTGTCAAGATAAATAACCAATTGAGATAGCATTGCATATGTTAGTATGTTTGTTAGGAGACGACTGACACTAAATTTAACATTTTAGCAACTATAATACTATTGTAACGATCACGGATGAATATGCTCGGTAACCCTTGGCTAACGGGTCAGACCCTTTAGTCGACTGGTTAATGTTGTCGCTTGCGGAGCGGGAGCCTCAGGTTCGCGTCCTGGCTGTGGCGACGGTTACCCGACTACCCCCTCGAATTCGCGGCATTGGTGTTAGAAGAGGGATACGCGCTGTCCCGAAGGAGGCGGGTAGTGTAACGTGCATGGATAAGTAGACACGTTGGCTAACAAATCGGACCTTTTAGTCGAGTGATCAGCGGTCTCCCGCGGTGCGGGAGATACGGGTTCGCGTCCCGGCTGCGGCAGTTCCTGTGGTTGCCCCCCGAATTCGCTACACTGTTTTTAAACAATTTAAACTTCAGAGACATGGTCGAACTTGAATCGCAAAATTGAAAAAGGGAAAATATTATGTGAAAAACAAAACGGAAAACTGTTGAGATATGACACCAGTGTATTTGTATGACTAATGTGTTACTGTGTACTATTATTTTGTTTATGACTTTGTTTGTCCACAAGTGGGCGGTGTTGCGCTTGCATGCGCGGATTGATTACGTCACTGAGACGCTGTTCATTTTCTTCTTCTCCCAAAACTACCGAATAAACGAAGGCTGCATTTTTTTCCCTCCGGCAGAAGTTCGGTAGTCAGTACGATTCTTTATAACGGTTTAATAATCCACTTCATCTGCGCAGAGATAGACATAAAGTATTAGTCTAGTCTTCTAACAGGTTATGGGCCCAGATAACGTTGGATTATTTAGTAGTTTGATAAAAGAAGTACACGAAGTGTGATAACCTTGAATGGCGGGATGCGCGCAGGTTAGCACGGAGTAGCAAGTTAGCAAGTGTGAAGCTAGTTAGCATCGAGAGAGGCTATCGGGAAGCTAACGGAACGCTAAGCGAAGCTAACGCTACCTAGGGAGGTGGAGCGGAAGAAGAGCAGGTGGCCCACATTCAATGGACAGGCCGATGAGTATGAACTGTGGGAAGAGCGAATGCTCTGTTGCATGCATGGTGTGGGGCTGAAAACCGCCATTCTTACCGAGCCCGTGGGACCTTTGACAGCAGAAGAGCAGGCCCTAGACGAGGAGCGGAACGCGGACGCCTACTGCGCATTGGCGCCTTTATTGGACAACACAAGCTTGGGACTGATCTTCAGAGAAATGAAGAACAAAGGTAGAGAGAGTCTACGGGTGTTGCGGGAACATTACATTGGTAAGGGCAGACCCCGGATTGTCACTCTGTATGTAACATTGACTGGGCTAAAGAAAGCTGATAATGAGACGATAACCGAATACATTGTCCGAGCTGAACAAATCATTACGGCTCTCAAAGGGGTGGGAGAAGCACCGAGTGAGGGACTAATGATGGCCATGGTGATGAGGGGGTTACCCGAGAGATATAAGCCATTCACTCTAATGGTGACACATGGCGACAGTGAGTTGACATTGGGACAATTTAAGGCCAAATTGAGAAACTTTGAGGCGGCTGAAGATGTAGCTAATGCTACAGCATTGGACGAGACGTCCGAGAGGGTGATGAAGGCCCACGCAGCGCCTAAGAAAAAGCCAGTGAAACGCTGTGAGGGAGATGATGAACAAACGGTGTGCTGGCGATGCGGTGACAAAGGCCATCGGAAATCGGACTGTTCACGCAGCGTGTGGTGCAGCCTCTGCCGGATCAAGGGTCACACGGACAAAGTGTGCAAGAAGAAGGACCGCACTGATGGAGCCAGGTGTGCACGTGAGCAAGGTGGCGGCGGCGGTGGTGGTCACGGAGCAGGTCGAGGTCAGGGACCGGGGAATGCTGCGGAAGAAGAGGACTACATCTTCAGGGTGCAGGCTGGAGAGACCAGCTCAGCAGGACCAGGACGACGGCAACAGTTCAAACCAGGATTGATTGTGGACTGTGGGACTTCTTCCTACATAGTCAATGATAAGAAGAAGTTCAAGGGCTTTGACAGCTCGTTCGAGCCAGAGAAACACTGCATGGAGCTGGCGGACGGTAAGCGCACCTTTGGTGTGGTGTAGGGCAGGGGAGATGCTACGGTATGTCTGCTTGACAATGAGGGGCGACGGTGTAGAAAGACACTGCGGAACACACTATATATTCCATCGTATCCCCAAGAGCTCTTCTCTGTGAAGTCTGTGACAGCACACGGAGCCAGTGTGTTCTTCAAAGAGGGCAGAGATGCCCTGATGTTACCGGATGGTACCAGGTTTGACATTTTTGTATAGGGGAAAATGTACTATTTGCAAACTGAATGTGTTGTTGAAAAGTGCTATTTGAGCCATGATATAGAAACTTGGCATGAAATAATGGGCCACTGCAACTATGACGAAATCATAAAGCTACAGGATATCACTGATGGTATGCATATAAAGGGTACAGTGTGTAAACCTGACAAAGAGTGTGCAGTATGCATAGAAGGGAAGTTTACCCAAAACAGGAACAGGAAATCTACAGACAGAGCCAAGACACCACTGGAGTTGGTAAACACCGATTTAGCCGGTCCTGTGGCAAACGAGTCCATTAATGGTTTCAGGTACATGCAATCATTTACAGATGTGTGCACAGGGGCTGTGTGTGTTTATTTCTTAAAAACAAAGAGTGACACAGTGCAAGCGACCGAGAAATTTCTGGCAGATGTAGCTCCCTATGGGACAGTGAAATGCACAAGGTCAGATAATGGAACTGAGTTTACAGGCAAGGAGTTTCAAACCCTGTTGAGACGGAACAAAATAAGACATGAGACGTCCTGCCCATACTCTCCCCATCAAAATGGCATTGCAGAGAGAGAAGGACGCACACTATTCGAGATGGCAAGGTGTATGCTAATAGATAGTGGTCTACCAAAGAGCCTCTGGCATTATGCTGTACAGGAGGCAGCCCACACCAGAAACAGATGTTTCAACAAGCACACAGGCACTACGCCATACACGGCAATGACAGGAAAAAAGTGCAACATGGCTAGAATGCAAAAGTTCGGGACAGAATGCTATGCTTACCAGCAGGACAAAGGAAAGTTAGATTCTAGATGTGAGAGGGGGCGTTTTGTAGGACACGACAAGAACAGCCCGGCCTACCTAGTCTACTACCCTGACCAAGAGAAAGTACAGAAACACAGACTAGTTAAATTTGTACACAAGGCAACTAGTGAAAATGATACTCAGACACCAGGTCTGCACCCAGAAGACTGGGTAAGACAGAGAAAGTCTGTTGAGACAGCTGCAACTCAGCCTAGAGTACAGAAAAATGTACAGACTGACGGTACACAGTCAGCACCCGAGGATGATGACGAGGAGCACCCAAGGGTGACATCACAAGCCTCAGCCAGTGGGAGGTACCCCCAAAGGGAACGCAACCCTCAAAGATACCTGATTGACTATAGTCAGGGCGACAGTGATGACAGCTCACTCACTACTATAGATTATGCATACAGTGCAGTGTGCGGTGTCCCTCTGACCTTTAAAGAGGCCATGGAATCGCCAGAATCAGAAAAGTGGTCCAATGCAATGGACGAGGAAATGGAGTCTCTAAGAGACAACAAAACATTCACCCTTACGAAATTGCCAGAGGGCAAGAAAACAGTGGGAGGAAGGTGGGTGTATGCGATAAAGACAGATATAGACGGACACGACAAGTACAAGGCTAGATTTGTAGCAAAGGGATATAGCCAGAGAGCTGGGGTGGATTATGGGGAGACATTTTCGCTGACAGCCAACCAACAAGTGTTCGAGTGCTTCTACAGAAGGCAGCTCAGTATGACTTGATTTTACACCGGATGGATGTAAAGACGGCCTATCTTCATGCCCCCATAGACTATGACATATACATGGAACAACCTGAGGGTTATATTGAGAAGGGAGAAAAACTAGTGTGTAAACTAGAGAAGTCAATCTATGGCCTCAAGCAGTCAGGCCGCAATTGGAACTTACTGTTACACGAGTGTTTGACAGGTGATGGTTTTACAGAAAACCAATCAGACCATTGTGTGTACTCCAAGGAGTCAAAGGAAAGGATGTCATTGGTGTATTGCCCTACAGACGAAATGGTTGCAGATGTAATGACGAAGCCCACATCCAAGGTAAAACTGAAGACATTTGCTAAAGCAATGTTTGGTGTGTGAAATGTGAATGGTATGGGTTATACCAAGTTTTTTTTTTAAATTTTGTTCTGTGAATATGAAAAGGTATACAGTAAGCTCATGATTCATAAGTGGGAGTGTTGAGATATGACACCAGTGTATTTGTATGACTAATGTGTTACTGTGTACTATTATTTTGTTTACGACTTTGTTTGTCCACAAGTGGGCGGTGTTGCGCTTGCATGCGCGGATTGATTACGTCACTGAGACGCTGTTCATTTTCTTCTTCTCCCAAAACTACCGAATAAACGAAGGCTGCATTTTTTTCCCTCCGGCAGAAGTTCGGTAGTCAGTACGATTCTTTATAACGGTTTAATAATCCACTTCATCTGCGCAGAGATAGACATAAAGTATTAGTCTAGTCTTCTAACAAAAACACATATTGCTAATCTAACAAACATAACAAGGCCTATAAAACGTGAAATGCAAAAAAAGAACTGAAATTAACCATTTAAATAGTCCCAAACAACGACCGGAACATAAAAACTACCAAAATCACCACGGCGGTCACAATGACCGCCCACGGTTTTTACACTCTATATTCTGTCAAGATAAATACCCAGTTGAGATATTAATGCATTGCATATGTTAGTATGTCTGTTAAGAAACGACGGACACCAAAATTAACATTCTAACAACTTTAATACTCTTTTTCAAACAATTTAAAAATCGCCGGTGTCCAACGCCTGAAAATACAGCAGCGAATTTGGGGGACAACGCAACCACAGGAACTGCCGCGGCCGGGAAGCGAACCCGTATCGCCCGCACCGCAGGAGACATCGCTAACCGCAACCGCTCGACTAAAGGGTCTCTTTAGTCTTTAGTCGAGCGGTTAGCGATGTCTGGGGTGCGGGCGATACGGGTTCGCTTCCCGGCCGCGGCAGTTCCTGTGGTTGTGTTGTCCCCCAAATTCGCTGCATTGGCGACCGTAAGACCATCGGAAGCGTATGCGCCCTGTGGCGTGAAGGAGCTGATATGCTTAAGCTCGGGGACGCGTAACGTGCATGGATAAGTAGACCCGCTGGCTAGCGGGTCTGACCCTTTAGTCGAGCGGTTGGCGATGTCCCCTGCGGTGCGGGCAATACGGGTTCGCTTCCCGGCTGCGGCAGTTCCTGTGGTTGCGTTGTCCCCCGAATTCGCTACATTGGTGTCGGAAGTCGGATGGAGCGACCGTAAGGCCATCGGAAGCGTATGCGCTCTGAGGCGTGAAGGAGCTGATATGCTTAAGCGCGGGGGCGCGCTTCCCGAAGGAGGGGGGTAGTGTAACGTGCATGGATAAGAAGACACGCTGGCTGGTGGGTCTGACCCTTTAGTCGAGCGGTTAGCGATGTCGCGGGCGATACGGGTTCGCTTCCCGGCCGCGGCAGTTCCTGTGGTTGCGTTGTCCCCCAAATTCGCTGCAGTAGTCATGGTGTGTCAGAAACGGGGGCTATACCCAGACATGTTGGAAATAATACCTCAAAAACGAAATAGAAAACACATATTGCTACTCTAACAAACGTAGCTATAAAATGTGAAATGTAAAAAAAGAAAAAAGAACTGAACGTTGAGAAGGAAATGACGCAAACAACACACCGGACATGACGCGCACGATGACACGCAAATTGCGCTTGGTCATTTTGACTGGTTGTGGTCGTTTTGGGTAGATGTTATTGTAACTTTTTTGTGCAATTGATCTAAAACTAATTTAAATGTGTGGAGTTAGAAAACAACGAGACAGGAGACGTTAGAGTAGACGTAGTCGAGGTAGTTTAATAGCTCCAACTTAGCATGTCATATATTCGACAACGACACTAAACTGTGAACCGGAAGCGGAAGTGCATTATCTGACCCCTCGCCTCTTCCCTTAAAAGTACACCATCCTCTTAGGTGAATGTCTCTAGTTATATAGATGTGGGTCACCACACAGGCCCCCCCCCCAGGAATTCACCTACACAAAACAATGCAAAACAGCAAAAGTGCAAGTCATTAACATAAAAATAGACTCTACAACAGAACAGTCAATGACATAGTGCAAAGTCACGGGGAAAACAGGTGACGAGTCGGGGGGCGGACCTTGCGGCCATAACGGCTGCGCTTCACAGGAGGGGAAACAGATGGGGCCGAAACCCGGGCCATAGGCGGGGCCGAAGCAGGAACAGAGGCAGGGGCCGGGGCCGACCTAGGAGGACGTCCACGCCGCGGGGGTAGGGCCAATTGCATTGGTTCCCCAATGTCCAAGTGAGCGGGCTTGAGACGCTCTATAGCGACCCGCTCTGGCCTGCCCCCCATGTCCACCACAAAGTTCTTATCCCCCGCCTCCAGGACGCGGAAGGGCCCGTCGTATGGGGGCTGCAGCGGGGACCGATGGCTGTCGTGCCTAATGAAGACGTACCTCGCCGATGGCAGATCCTTGGGGACGTAGGACCGGGGGAGGCAGTGTTGAGACATCGGAACGGGAGCGAAGGCACCGGCAGCGCTCCGGGACGCACTGAGGTGAGAGGCGGCCGACCAGGGAGCCGTAGCATCCGGAAGAAACTCCCCCGGAACCCGCAGGGGCTGGCCATACACCAGCTCAGCGGAGGAGGTCTGGAGGTCTTCCTTCGGGGCCGAACGCAGGCCGAGCATGACCCACGGGAGCCAGTCCATCCAGTCGCAGCCAGTGAGGCTTGCCCGCAGAGCGGCTTTCATGTCCCGATGGAACCGTTCACAAAGTCCGTTGCTCTGCAGGTTGTACGCCGTAGTACGGTGGATCTTCACCCCCAGGTGCTCAGCGACCGCCGTCCAGAGCTCCGAGGTAAACTGGGAGCCCCGGTCGCTCGTGATGTCACCAGGCGTGCCGAAACGGGCCACCGAGCAGCCGATGAACGCCCGTGCTACCTCTGCTGCCGTCGTGGAGGACAAGGGAATAGCCTCTGGCCACCTGGTGGCCCTGTCCACAATAGTGAGGAGGAACGTATAACCACGGGAGGGGGGCAGGGGACCCACCAGGTCAACATTGACGTGGTCAAACCGCCTCTCTGGAACCACAAACGGCGCCAAAGGGGCCTTGGTATGGCGGTGCACCTTGGCGCGTTGGCACGCCACACACGAGCCGGCCCAGGCTCTAACATCCTTACGGAGCCCAAGCCAAACGAACTTGACGCTCACCAGCTTGGTCGAGGCCTTCACTCCCGGGTGGGAAAGGCCGTGGACGGTGTCGAAAACTCGGCGCCGCCAGGAAGTAGGCACCAGGGGGCGCGGTTGACCGGTGGAGATGTCACAGAGGAGGGTGGTGTTGGCCGCGTCGAACGTCACGTCCTCCAGCCGTAGCGCCGTAGGGGTCGACCGGTAGTCTTGAACGGTCGCGTCCTTGGCTTGGTCAGCTGCCATAGCGGCGTAGTCGAGTCCCAAGTGAACGGCGTTAACAACCGCCCGTGAAAGGCAGTCGGCGACGAAGTTATCCTTGCCCGACACGTGTTGTATGTCCGTGGTAAACTCGGAAACCGCCGCGAGATGGCGCTGCTGACGCCCAGACCACGGTTCTGAGGTTTTGGCTGTACAGAACGTAAGCGGTTTGTGGTCCACGAAAGCGGTGAACTGTCGGCCCTCCAATAGGAACCTAAAGTGTCTGGTTGCGAGGAAGAGACCCAGTAGTTCCCTATCAAAGGTGCTGTATTTGCGCTCGCTCTCACGGAGTTGTTTACTGAAGAACGCCAACGGCTGCCAGCCCCCCCCACCCACCCACTGCTCACACACGGCCCCCACGGCGTAGTCGGAGGCATCCGTTGTAAGGGCTATGGGGGCGGCAGGCGACGGGTGAGCTAGCAGTGCAGCGTTGGCCAGCGCGGTCTTGGCGGCCACAAAAGCCTCGTCCATCCCCGAAGACCAGTCCAGCTCGTCCTTAGACTTCTTACCCCGCAGGGCCTCATACAGGGGACGCATGATGTGGGCGGCATGGGGCAGGAAACGGTTATAAAAGTTCACCATGCCCAGGAATTCCTGCAGCGACTGTACAGTGCGGGGGCGGGGGAACATGGTGACAGCCTCAACCCTGGCAGGAAGGGGAACGGCCCCCTGTGGAGTGATGTGGTGCCCGAGGAAGGTGATGGACGACTCCCCGAACTGACACTTAGCTGGGTTGATGATGAGGCCGTGTTCGCTGAGCCTGTCGAACAGCTGTCTGAGGTGCGTCATGTGTTCCTCCGCCTACGCGCTGGCCACGAGGATGTCGTCTAAGTACACAAACAAAAATGGCATGTCGCGGAGCACAGAATCCATAAGGCGCTGAAACGTCTGCGCCGCCCCTTTAAGGCCGAAAGGCATACGTAAAAACTCAAAGAGCCCAAAGGGTGTGATGACAGCCGTTTTTGGGACATCCAGTGGGTGGACCGGCACTTGGTGATACCCCCGCACTAAGTCGATTTTGGAATAGATGGCAGCGCCCGCCAGGTGGGTAGAGAAATCTTGTATGTGCGGTATGGGGTACCGGTCGGGGGTCGTGGCATTGTCTAGGCGACGGTAGTCCCCGCACGGGCGCCAACCCCCGTCGGCCTTAGTAACCATGTGAAGAGGGGAAGCCCACGGGCTGTCAGAACGGCGGACAATGCCGAGGCGCTCCATAGTCGAAAACTCCTCCCTGGCTATTGCGAGCTTCGCCGAGTCGAGGCGTCGGGCCCGGGTGTAAACTGGGGGGCCCACTGTGGTGATATGATGTTCCACGCCGTGCTTGGCCACCGCCGAGGAGAAGGTGGGTGTGGTGAGCTCGGGGAAATTTGCAAGCAGGCGTTGGTATGGATCCCCGGTGGAGAGTGTGTTAGCGAGGCACAGCGCTCCAGCCCCCCCAAGCGTGCAGGGGTATGAAGCAAAAGAGACGGCATCAATCACGCGACAGTTTTTAACATCCACCAGCAGGTTGAAAGCACAGAGGAAATCCGCACCTAGGAGCGGGGTGGATACAGCAGCCATCACAAAGTCCCAGCCGAAACGTCGGCCGCCAAAACACAAGTCCACATGTCTGATACCGTACGTCCGAATGGACGTGCCGTTGGCGGCGTCCATCTGGGGGCCGTGACTGTCGGTCATCGTGTCCACAGCTTGTACAGGTAGTATGCTGCGTTGAGCGCCAGAGTCAACCAGCAGCCGCCGGCCCGACAAGGAGTCTCTGATGAACAACAGCTTGCAGTCACGGCCGGCGCCCATAGCCGTTAACGAGCGCCGGCCTTGGCGTTTCCCTGAACCCTGTAACTGCAGGGTTTGCGACACTGTTCTGCTTTTGCCCCAAACCTGGCATGGTAATAACAGAGCCCGTCGTCAGGTTGACGGCGGGCTGTCACCGCAGCCGCGGTGTCCATATAGTCGTACACAGGTGGTGGTGGGACGGTCTTGTGGGGTAGCAGGGCATGCACAAACTGTTGCCGGTTGGCCAGGAAAACCCTGTCTGCTTCAGCAGCCAGAGAACGGTAGTCCTTGGAGGCGGCGAGAGGAGAACTGGCCAGTGCTGTGCGTACAGGTGCGGGGAGCTGCCTCAGAAAAATATGTGTGAAAAGAAAGGCCGGATCAGCCGATCCCAGCACAGACAGCATTTTTTCCATTAACTCAGACGGTTTGCCGTCGCCGAGGCCATTCGGGGACAGTAAACGGTCTGCCTTCTCCAGCTCCGACAGTTCAAATAGTTTCAGGAGGAATGTCTTTATAGCATCGTACTTGCCAGCAGCTGGCGGAGCTTCCAACAGTGTCATTGCTCGCGCCGTTGTCGATGCGTCTAACGCCGCCACTACGTGGAAGTACTGCGTTGCATCCTGCGTTATCCCTCTCAGCTGGATTTGGGCTTCCACATGTTGAAACCACGGCCGTGGATTATGCTGCCAAAAGTCGGGTAGCTTCACAGTAGCGGCGTAAATGCTAGCGTTAGCAATAGCCATGTTGTTAGCACCGGCGTCGGGAGCGGGTACCGCGGCAGCATTATTCCCAGCGTATTCGTTGTCAGACATACTCGTATTAGTAGTTCGATCACGTCGGGGTCACCAATGTGGAGTTAGAAAACAACGAGACAGGAGACGTGAGAGTAGACGTAGTCGAGGTAGTTTACTAGCTCCAACTTAGCATGTCATACATTCGACAACGACACTGAACTGTGAACCGGAAGGGGAAGTGCATTATCTGACCCCTCGCCTCTTCCCTTAAAGGTACACCGTCCTCTTAGGTGAATGTCTCTAGTTATATAGCTGTGGGTCACCACAAATGCAAATATACGCAGTTTTAGGAGCATTCAGGGAGCAGCAGGTCTGTACCCCCCACCCCACCAAAGTTCTTAAACGTTGAAAAGCCAAAACGGTCAAAATGACCGCCATGGTCGTCCTAGTAGTTTTTAAGTTCCGATTGTTGTTTAGGACTGTTCAAAAGGTTATTTTCAATTTTTTTACATTTCACGTTTTATAGGCCTTGTTGCGTTCGTTAGATTAGCAATATGTGTTTTTCCGTTTTGTTTTTCGGGTCATTTTCACTTTTTCAATTTTGCTATTCAAGTTTGGCCATGTCTCTGAAGTTCAATTTAAAAAAATATAGTATTATAGTTGTTAAAATTTTAATTTTGGTGTCAGTCATTTCCTAACAGACATACTAACACATGCTATGCATGAATATCTCAACTGGGTATTTACCTTGACAGAATATAGAGTGTAAAAACCGGCGGTCATTTTGATCGCCCATGGTCTTTTTAGATAGATCTTATCACAACTTTTTTTGCGCCACTGATCTAAAACTCATTGTAATGCAAATATATGCAATTTTAGGAGCATTCAGGGGGCGGTAGATCTGTATCTTTTTTTTTAAACCTTATTAAACTTTAAAAATCTGTAACCGGGCATATTTTTCCACCCGCCGGGGAATTCGACTGAGGTTGTACTGCATCACGACGCGACATCGCTAACCGCTCGACAGTGGGGAGCCGACCCCACGCCGATCGGCCAGTGAGTCTTTTCGTAGTCACCCTCTCCCGGAAGCGCTTCCGGACACTTCCGGTTCCCACCGCTGCCACCCACAGATACGTATACGCCACCACCAATGTAACCGAGCTTATTTTTTCGCCCGCTGCGGGATTCGAACTGGGTTGTACTGCACCACGAGGCGACAGTGAGTCTTTTTGTAGGTTACAAATCCAAAACGGTCATAATGACTGTCTAAGCCAAGTCAAGGTTAAAAACTGGAATTAATTTATACCTGACCCACTATCAGTTAGGTTGTAGCAGTGAGAAGTGTGCAGGAAAAATTGCCAAGCAGCAGAAAATGGACGGCGTTAACCAAAAGCCCAGCGGGGCTGCCAAAAGAAAGAAAAGGAAGGGAAAGAAGCGGCCACAATAAAAGAAATGTCCCGCTAATAAGTTTTTTTTAAACCTAAGCAAAGTGAAGAAGAGGGCATTCCGACGGAGGATGTCGAGCTAGCAAGTAGTGACTATAGCCTGGAAGCGTCTACCATCGGTTGCAACAATGCACAGCCTCCGCTAGCTAGCAACGAAAACGTTAGCCTGGAAGTCTTTAGCTCCAGCAGCGACATGCTGCCTCTACTAGGGGTACAAGATGGGAAAACGACGAAAAACCGGGAGAAGAAACGGACAAAGACGGGGATGACCAAACTGGAAAATAACGTTACTTAAAGCTCATTTGCCGTGGCAGGAGTTTGAGGACTTGGTTACAGTTTGCAAAGAAAAAGTAAAGAAAGAAGAACTTCTAAAGGTAAGAACCATTTGATTATACTGTCTGTGCATTGAGCAGTATTATCTGTTGTGGCAGTGTTGCTGTATAATTTGTGGATGAGTGTATTTGATATGCTGTTGGCATAACGTGTATTGCAGCGCTGTGGTGTGATGCTGCTATATTGTATTAGGGTCAGTTTGTCAAGTTCATTATATGTTGGTTTTTGCAGTTCTGTGAGAAGTTGCCTAGCTCACTTAGTGAGTTTTATTTTGAAACCTGCATTCAGCTGTGTTGTGTTAGGATGGCATTGTTCAGAAATCAGGAACATTTATTTGTCATTTCATTCCATGCACATGAAATGAAACGAAAAATCATCAACCCACAGCAGTGCAACACAAAGACAAAAACGCATCCAAAGTACAAGAACACATATATTCAAACTACAAAAAAAGTATAAAAACTACAAAAATACATATATCCAACATATCCAAAAAAAAAGAAAAAAGAAAAAATTCACTATCCAAGAGAGCAAACGCCAGGATGACTGTTGGAACTGCCGATCTACATGGGCTAGCAGTTGGCTTAGCCTGCCCTGCTTCCACATTTCCAGGCAGGGCCGTGGTCCTTGGGCCCACCGGGCGCAGCAGACCAGGCTTCCCCAGCTGATCCAATGCTAGCTCTCCCAGCCAGACACCTTCAACAAACCTCCCCGCACTCCACACGATGACACCAAAAAACACAGTCAGTGCCAGGCGAGGCTGCCACCAGAGCGCCCTCAGTGTTGCCGGGAACTGCCGGTGTTCATGGGCTAGCAGTTAGCTTAGCCTGCCCCGCTTCCACATCTTATCAGACTGCCGTCGGTGTTTCCTCTTCAGGCGTAGGTCCAGGCAGGGCCTTGGTCCCTGGGCCCACAGGACAGAGCAGACCAAACTTTCCCAGCTGATCAAGTGCCAGCTTTCCTAGCCATCAAACGAAAACACAAACTTAGACGCAGATGTGGACAAAGACACTGCATGGACGGTACTGGGTGAGGCCGCTGCAATCATAACTTCGCACCGCCACCTTCCCACAACGGTACTGGGTGAGGCTGCTGCAAATGTGAATTCACGCTGCCATCTACCCACACCGGAAGCGGAAGAACTTTTGTTGTAAGCCTGTTCCTAGTCAGTCCATTATTGTGTATCAGTAATAACTGGTGTGCTGTCTGCTTGGGTGGTTTTCCATTAACACAAATATTGCCATAGAGTCATACACTTCCTTGGGATGATTTAATCCATTGTTTCCTTTTCCTGTGATTTGTGAGTGAAATGGCAGTACTTGGTCTATTGAACTGTATAGGCATACCTGCTCAGCTGAGTTATTCAGCCTTTGACCAGTAGGTGTGCGATTATGGTCTGGTGGATTTGACGTGCTAGCTTGACTGGAAGCTCAAAATAATTAAGGTGGGGTTTAATGGCTGGGACGTGGGGTGGGCATGTGTATGTGTGTGTGTGTGTGGGGGGGTATGAGCTTCAGTGCCCAGGGGCCCCTGGGGTTACTAATCCAGCCTTGACACTACCACATGCCTCCTCTGATACATGTGGAGTCACCAGCTGCTTCTTTTCACCTGACAGTGAGGAGTTTTGCCAGGGGGATGTAGTGCATGGGAGGATCACGCTATTCCCCCCCAGTTTCCCCTCTCCTCCGAACAGGCACCCTGACCTACCAGAGGAGGTGCTAGTGCAGCGACCAGGACACATACCCACATCCGGCTTCCCACCCGCAGACATGGCCAATTGTGTCTGTAGAGACGCCTGACCAAGCCAGAGGGAACAAGGGGATTCGAACCGGCGATCCCCGTGTTGGTAGACAGCGGAATAGAACACTATACTACCCAGATGCCCTAATCAACTTTGACCATTCTAGATTGTATTTCAGTACAGTTTAAGTACCAGCCTATCTTCGTCGTAGCTCTTTTGTTTGTTCCAGTGATATGTCACAAAATATAACCATTAACACCACAGCTGGCTTTATTCCCCTACCAACCAGCCTGTTCTGCTTTAGAAAATCATGGCTTAATCCCCTCACACTATTTTCAATATGGCCAATCTGGAAAAACCCGATTCTGCCCTCTACCATGTATAAAAATATCCAGATTACTTTGAATATCCCTAATGCTAGACCGCTTTGTATCATTTTCTGGGCCCATCTTCCCTTGGAAAAGTTGTGGTCTTCACACACTAGGCTTTGCACTGCCCATCTGAGTCACTTCTACATCTTAGGGGAAGCCCAGGTCTTCTATGCACATGTGAAATCCAACACCTACATCACCTACACCTGACTTCTCTAATACTGAACGGGAAGATTAGAGACCCCATGCACTAGCCATGTGCCTGTGTGTGTGTGTGTGTGTGTGTGTGTGTGAGAGAGAGAGTGTTTACACCCTGACCTGCAGTTATCAGGCGGTTTATTTGCCATAACATCCGTACCCTCCACTATCATCTCACTAGCATAGCGCTACCGCTGCCAGACAGAGTATTAACGACTGGTCTGTACTTAGAGACCCTGGTATCACGCTAATCCCAGATTGCAGCAGTCTCCAATCTGGGATGATACCACAGACATGACAATAGGAGTGCAAGTGAATGTTAAATCCCACCACTGACTCAGTGAACAAAGAAAAATAATCTGGAAGTGTCGGTCTGGTGGAATGGTACTGCAGGTCAGAGCAGTAAGTGGAGCATGATATCTACTATGCAAACTCTCAGCAGTCATTGGTCAAAAGACATTATGTTGATAACAGAAAACATCTGTTTAATTGACATATATGGCACATATCTATCATTAATTTCATATACACTCACCGGCCACTTTATTAGGCACACCTGTCCAACTGCTCGTTAACGCAAATTTCTAATCAGCCAATCACATGGCAGCAACTCAATGCATTTAGGCATGTAGACATGGTCAAGACGATCCGCTGCAGTTCAAACCGAGCATCAGAATGGGGAAGAAAGGTGATTTAAGTGACTTTGAACATGGCATGGTTGTTGGTGCCAGACGGGCTGGTCTGAGTATTTCAGAAACTGCTGATCTACTGGGATTTTCACGCACAACCATCTCTAGGGTTTACAGAGAATGGTCCGAAAAAGAGAAAATATCCAGTGAGCGGCAGTTCTGTGGGCGAAAATGCCTTGTTGATGCCAGAGGTCAGAGGAGAATGGCCAGACTGGTTCGAGCTGATAGAAAGGCAACAGTAACTCAAATAACCACTCATTACAACCGAGGTATGCAGAAGAGCATCTCTGAACGCACAACACGTCGAACCTTGAGGCAGATGGGCTACAGCAGCAGAAGACCACACCGGGTGCCACTCCTGTCAGCTAAGAACAGGAAACTGAGGCTACAATTCGCACAGGCTCAACAAAATTGGACAACAGAAGATTGGAAAAACGTTGCCTGGTCTGATGAGTCTCGGATTTCTGCTGCGACATTCGGATGGTAGGGTCAGAATTTGGCGTCAACAACATGAAAGCATGGATCCATCCTGCCTTGTATCAACGGTTCAGGTTGGTGGTGGTGGTGTAATGGTGTGGGGATATTTTCTTGGCACACTTTGGGCCCCTTAGTACCAATTGAGCATCGTGTCAACACCACAGCCTACCTAAGTATTGTTGCTGACCATGTCCATCCCTTTATGACCACAGTGTTCCCATCTTCTGATGGCTACTTCCAGCAGGATAACGCGTCATGTCATAAAGCTCGAATCATCTCAGACTGGTTTCTTGAACATGACAATGAGTTCACTGTACTCAAATGGCCTCCACAGTCACCAGATCTCAATCCAATAGAGCACCTTTGGGATGTGGTGGACCGGGAGATTCGCATCATGGATGTGCAGCCGACAAATCTGCAGCAACTGCGTGATGCTATCATGTCAATATGGACCAAACTCTCTGAGGAATGTTTCCAGTACCTTGTTGAATCTATGCCACGAAGGATTAAGGCAGTTCTGAAGGCAAAAGGGGGTCCAACCCGGTACTAGCAAGGTGTACCTAATAAAGTGGCCAGTGAGTGTATGTGTTTTATCACATTATGTATAAAGTACAAGGACTATTTCCTTTGTTGTGAAATGTATGTCATGGAGTAGCATCAACTACTGAGCATCTCCGCTTAGCTCACAGCATCGGTTTTTCACAGAGGGATCATCATCATCATTGAGCACACAGTAACCCAGTGGTTAACGTTGTTGCCTTACAGTAAAGAAGGTCCTGGGTGTGAAACCCCAGGCTGTCGCAGTTCCTTTCTGTGTGGAATTTGCATGTTCTCCCTGTGTCTGCTGGGTGCTCTGGTTTCCTCCCACCATCACAAAGACATGCATGTTAGGGTTAATACTCCTGTCTGTGCCCCCGAGCAAGGCAGTGGAAAGAAGAACTGGAGTTGGTCCCCGGGTGCTGCAGCTGCCCACTGCTCCTATACAATAGGATGGGTTAAATGCAGAGAACACATTCATTGTAACCTACAATGACAAAATAAAGTGGCGTACTTCTTTCTTCTTCTTTCTAGTAGTAGAAACACAGCCATATTCCATGTGTTCAGTAAGCAGAGGCTCATGAGGGCATATTTCACTAGAGTTGCAAACACCTCGTAGTATGCAGAAGTATTTTATGATCCGTCTAAGGAGGAGTGGGAGGCAGCTCAACACCGAGTTGTTCATTTCTCTGTTTTACTTGAAAACGTAAAATGGTTCTCCTAATTTCTGTTTTCATTTTTAAGCATCTCCTCAAGCTTCGCTGAAAACAATTTGACTTTAGAGCACAGTTATCAAGTTCTGCCCCCACCTCTTCCCCCCCTACTTTTGAACTCATTAATCGTGAGTATTTGAGTACATGAGGGAGTTCCTTTCCAGGGCCATGAGTTGCGTTGAAACTTTGTTTACATTTATTCTAACAATACATGCACACACACACTTGCTTGCTTGCTGGTTGTCCATCGTGCCCGATGATGACCATCTTCTTCTATTTGTGGGTCCTTTGAGGACTCAGATAGCAGAAGATACCTGCGCAGAGATGGTTTTTAAAGTGGCATGGGGGGTGCGCTTCTCCCAACGCCACATGACTTGATTGTAGAGGAGATGGTTCCGATGGCAAGGGGGATCCCTAGACGACCGGCACCTTCACACAACTGCAGGGGGCTGCCGGAAATCCAGTTTTTCGGAAACCGCCTCGAAGCGTGCCGCCATAGCTTGCTTTTCTGTTGGGGTAAGCTCCCTTAGCCTTATGTCTTCCAGACTCACCCACAAGGCAGCGGGGCAGTGGTTGATAGGTGCCAGGGCGTGTCCACCAGGGTGGGCCTGCACACCATATCTCTGGGGCCCACTGCTGCTCCGAGATCCCCTGCCAAGTTAGCCTGGGGCCACAAGACCCCAGTTACCATGTGTGGCCACGGGGAGGCCTGGCAGGAGTCTTGGTGAAGGAGAGGCTATGTACTGGCAAGGGAAGGGTTACACGCTAGGATGCTTCCCTATTCGCCACAAAGGCTAGCCAGCGGCAGCAAGCTAAGGGCAGGAAGGACACAAGCGGGTTGGAAGAACACATGCACCTTCCCTCCAACTACACACTGCTGCACTAGACGCATCACAACACTCTCTGTGTATGTACACACACACACACACACACACACATACACACACACCAACAACACAATCACACATTACATATTCATTGCCATCTATCTGTTATATGTCTGTTTTTTTTCCTGTACAGCATTTTGAGATCAGGAAAAGAGGTCTACAAATAAAATTTATTGTTATGCGTAAATGATGCAATTATATGTGAGCTAGCTCACACAGGGGAAATGTGCTGGGATTGGAAGGCCTCTGTGGAAGCCATGGCAACTGAAGGAGAAAAAGTGAACCCGAGAGAGATGGGGGATGCAAGTGGTTGTTAGTGGTTGGAGGAGAGTGTGATGAGTGTGTATACTGTAGGAGGGGAAAGATTTTAACAATGAGTGTCTGAGAAAGTATGTATTCCTGTGGCCTTTGTGTGCTGTATCTGCCGTAGCTGATGTGTGTGTGTGTGTGTGTGTGTGTGTGTGTGTGTGTGTGTGTGTGTGTGTGTGTGTGTGTGTGTGTGTGTGTGTGTGTGTGTGTGTGTGTGTGTCTGGATATGACTTTACAGGTACCTGTGTGTCATTTATTTGCCATAGACCCCATCTGTTTCTACAACTCTTATCATTTATATCCCTTGGTGTTTAGTAGCCGTTTATGTGCAAATGTCCTGGGTACTGCCTGTCATCTGCTATCTATACAAAGGACTTGCAGCACTTTTATCACTTAGCATTCAAATCTCTTTGTTTGCAATCTGTCTTGGAGTGGTTAAACAAGCATGACGATGTCATAACTGCACCTGATTTCATGTTATGGGGGTATGACCAGACCATGGGCATGACAGGGACTGCAGACACATGCCTCCATGCATTGCAATAAACAAGTTTAGGGTAGTCAAACATGCAGTGGAAACAAGTAGTAGAAACAGATGTGGAAATATTTGGGCCAGGGGGACAGGGTGGGGTTTGGTTTGGTTGAAATTGAAATGTGAATAGAAATAGAATTTGTGTGTGTGTGTGTGTGTGTGTGTGTGTGTGTGTGTGTGTGTGTGTGTGTGTGTGTGTGTGTGTGTGTGTGTGTGTGTGTGTGTGTGTGTGTGTGTGTGTGCGCGTGTGTGTGTGCAGTCAGGCATGGAGGCATAGTGTGTTTAGTTAGCTCATAAAAAGTGCTAGAATAGCAAAAATAGGGAATCGAGGTTAGAATGGATTCGGGTCACTATCTGTCATTGTGTCTCACTTTTTCTCTTTCTTTTATTATTATTATTATCCATCATTTTTTTTAAATATTTTTTTTCCTGATTTTTCCCTTCTTTTTTTTCTCTCCCAATTTAGTGGCCAATCGATCTCTATTTTTAGTTCAAACACCCACCCTCATACTGCATGCGTTCGCCAACTGCATCTCTCCGGCTGGCAGTCTCGAAGGAGACGCCTCCCCACTTCTGTGACGAGGCGAATCCAGGCTGAACCACTGCTTTTTCCAACACACACAGAGACGCAGTCATGTGACGAACACAAGCCGACACTGCCCCCCTCTCGAAGACAGCATTGCCAATTATTGCTGCTTCGTCAAGTCCGGCTATAGTCGGCTCTGATGAGACAGGGGCGCGAATCCCGGTCCCCAGTGGGCAACTGCATCGACACAAAGCCGATGCTTAGACCGCTACACCACCGCGGACCCCCCTCTCCATCATTTTACACAGGGCGTGTTGGCTATGAGGGAGTTCCACCATCTGTTGTCTAAAAGGGCTGCTAGCTACTGTAATCAAATATCCATTCCCCTTACTTTGTCAATTTAGCTATAAAAGAAAATAAATCCTGTGACCATTTGGCTAATTTCAAATGCAAAATGAACTTGTATAAATTGAGAAATGCAACAAGTACATTTGTTAACAAGTTGGCAAAGCACAGAATCATAAAATGCCATGAAATTCTGTTAACTTAAACTGAAAAAGGGGTGGTGGGGGGGTCATTTTAACTAAAAGAGAGGAAAGAGACCTTTGTTAGATGTTTGAGTTTTTGCATTTCCTGAGGTGATTTTGGTCTATGTGCTGAAGGTGACAATGATATTCTGAATCCACTTGCCCCAAAAAAAGCCCTAAACGCACATCCTCTTCTCCCTCAGAAGGATCAAGTTCAATTTGGCTTCCATTTATCAAGCTGTATCACAGCGGTCTTGGATCAGAAATCTCACTTTTTCCTTTGATTCCCCCTTGGAAAAAAAATCACCCACCTCTTTTTTGCTCTCTGATCTTGTTAAATTGGGTATGATGACACGGAGTGCCGAGTGGTTTGCAAAACTCACCAGAAGAATTGAACTGTCACTCAGTTTTCATCTCATTGCATTTTTAATATTGGGTGTGCTCGGTTTGTGTGTGTGTGAGAGTGTGTGCGCACGCGTGCATCTGTGAACATTTTATTTTAACCCATGCACTGGACTGCCCTGGCGGCTCACCACATAAGGCTGAGTCCTTATTGCAGTGGCCTGTGTTTGAATCCCGGGCACTTCGCTGGTTGTCATCCTCTCTCTACTATCGCTATCAAATAAAGGTGAAAAATGCCAAAAAAAATCCTTTAGAAAAAAAGCATGCATTTGTTTAATAGTGAGTAGGCCAACAAGTGACAAATAAATGAACCTAACACAACCTTTCAGTTTACACAGTGTCCAGGTCTGACTGGACATGAGACCTAGTTAACTGTGGTAACATGTTCAAATAGCACAGCTTCTTTAAACACAGCTTCTTTTACAACACTTCTCTATCTAAATCCTCTAAACCAGCTCATCAGCTCTAGTCTGGGTGCTTGCCCGAAGGCAATGTCATTCACACTTTAACATGCTGTTGACATAAATACGGCAAGACAAAAATGGTTGCAAGATAGCTTTAAACTGCATATTATCACTTCAGTCATTTTGAAAATATTATCAGTGAGTACTCTTTGTTGATCTGCCTGCCTGTATCTGTGTGTCTGCCTGCTTACCTCTATGTCACTCTGTTGCTCCCTCTCTATTTGCCTCCCTGTCTTTATGGCTTGTTGTCTACCTGTCTTTTTTCCAGTGGTGGAATGTAACTAAGTGCATTTACTCAAATACTGTACTTAAGTACAATCTTGAGGTACTTTTACTTTACTTAAGTATTTCCACCCCCCCCCTTCTCCCCAATTGTATCTGGTCAATTACCCCACTCTTCCGAGCCATCCTGGTCACTGCTCCACCCCCTCAGCCGATCCGGGGAGGGCTGCAGACTACCTACCACATGCTTCCTCCGGTACATGTGGAGTCGCCAGTCGCTTCTTTTCACCTGACGGTGAGGAGTTTCGTCAGGAGGACGTAGTGCATGGGAGGATCACGCTATTCCCCCCAGTTCCCCCTCCCCCCCAAACAGATGCCCTCACCGACCAGAGGAGGCGCTAGTGCAGTGACCAGGACAGATACCCACATCCAGCTTCCCACCCGCAGACACGGCCCATTGTGTCTGTAGGGACGCCCAACCAAGCCAGAGGTAGCACAGGGATTCGAACTGGTGATCCCCGTGTTGGTAGGCAATGGAACAGAGACCACTATGCTACCCGGACATCCCCGAAATATTGTACTTTATACTCCACTAAATTTATATGACAGCTTTAGTTGCTAGTTACTTTGCAGCTTTAGATTATTAATACAAATTATAAATCAGCTATCTCATCTCATCTCATCATCAGCTGCTTCTCTGGGGTCGGGTCGTGGTGGCAGCAAGCTAAGTAGGGCACTCCAGACATCCCTCTCCCCAGAACGCCCTCCAGCTTCTCCTGGGGGATCCCAAGGTGTTCCCAGGCCAGATTGGACATGTAGTCCCCCCAGCAAGTTCTTGGTCTACCCTGGGGTGTCCTCCCAGTTGGACATGTCTGGAAAACCTCCAAAGGAAGGTGCCCAAGAGGCATCCTAATCAGATGCCCGAACCACCTCAACTGTCTCCTTTCAACGCGACGGAGCAGCGGCTCTACTCCGAGCTCCCTCCAGATGTCCGAGCTCCTCACTCTATCTCTAAGGCTGAGCCCAGACACCCTATCTCACCCTTTCGGTCACTACCCAAAGCTCATGACCATAGGTGAAGGTTGGAACGAAGATTGACTGATAAATTGAGAGCTTTGCCTTCCGGCTCAGCTCCCTCTTCACCACAACGGTCCGGTACAACGGCCACATTACTGCTGAATTATAATGCATGTTTATAGTTTAAGCTACCCAGCTGTATAGAAAGTAATTAAAATTAGTTCCACCTTTACCAGCTGCAACATAAAAGTGATGAACACATTAATGCATCAATCATGATTATAGTCCAAATAACATGATATGATTCTGAAATGGGCCATTCTGCATAATGAGTACTTTTACTTTTGCTACTTTAAATATATTTTGATGCTACTACTTTTGTACTTTTACTTAAGTAAGAATTTGAATGCAGGGCTTTTACTTGTAACAACATATTTTTATACTGTGGTATTGCTACTTTTAGACTGTGGTATTGCTACTTTTACTTAAGTAAAAGATCTGAAAATTTTTTCCAATGCTGCTTTTTTCACTTTCTGCATTCCTTTCTGTCTTTCTGTCAATCTTTCTATTACCCCTTTCTTTCATTTGTTTATATCTCCTGGCCACACTGATGTCTGCCAAGTGAACAAGGCAGTGAATCATCCAGGGAGATTACTTGCCTCTCCATTGAGTGCCAAAAATATCTTCTTCAGCTTTCAGTCACTCTCTTTCAGTAGTTTGTGCCTTCAAGACGGATCGACTTGAAAGCCTTTGTTTTTAACATCCAAGTTGCTGTACATGTAACCCGAGGTAAATAATGTGTATCTCAACCGGAGGCCACAAAAACAGGAAGGCTCACAGTGTTCCTAACAAATATCTCCTGTCTAGAAAACTTCTGAGGAAGAATTGTTTTATGTAACATACACCTGCACACTATGCCTAGCAATATATCCCCGGTCTGAATTTGATCTAAATCCTTTGATATGCGAGCCATCTTCTTTGAAGCCCTGCTAGGATGGTTCTGCGCACTTGTTTGGTTAGGTGGAGAAAGTGAATGTTTAATAACAATGGCTGATGCTATTTCCTCATATTGCACACCACTGACCATAACACGGTGTGACATCATGCAAATAGAGACTGATTTGAAGTTTACAGTTTAAACAGAGAGTCAGGGATGAGTTTGTTTTTTGTTTTTTTTGGAATAGAAATTCAAGTTGGATTGCTTGGTGTGTGTGTGTGTGTGTGTGTGTGTGTGTGTGTGTGTGTGTGTGTGTGTGTGTGTGTGTGTGTGTGTGTGTGTGTGTGTGTGAGGGAGAGAGAAAGAGAGAGAGAGATTATTTTAAATTTTAAAACAAGTCTAACAAAAAACAGGCTTGACATCGTTTTAACAATATGAACAAAGTCACTCCTTCACAATAACTTGTCCAATAAAGACTTAATTTTCCATCACGGAACTGATTCACATATCAATTGAGACAGACTGGCTGACAGACAGAGACGGTGAGAGCGAGAGACAGACAGACAGACAGTGACAGACAGACAAACAGACAAAACAGGCTTGACATCTTTAAACAATATGAACCGTCACTCCTTCACAATAAACTGTCCAATAAAGACTTAATTTTCCATCACAGAACTGATTCACATATCAATTGAGAGAGACAGACAGACAGACAGACAGACAGGGAGAGAGAGAGAGAGACAGGACCAGTCTGACACCAGGACCATCAGAGTCAACCAAATTATAATACAGCAGAAACAAAAGTACCTCACCTATTGGAACACAAAATCACACACACAGAATAAAATGCAATGCTTTCTGGCCCTAAAAAGACAGTACACTGTGGGAGCCTACCTGACCACAGTGACTGATGTTAAACACAGAAACATGTTAACAAAGTACAGACTGACAGTACAGACATAGCCTGGCCATAGAAACAGGCAGATATAAGAAAACATAGCTGTCAAAAGAGGGGCGTCTAGGCCAACCGTGTGGCGGAACTGCTGTAGAGACAGAGCAGCACTTCCTCACACAGTGCCCAAAATTTTAACTTATCAGGGAACAGATTTTCCCAAAATTCAGCAATAAACATCAAAATGTTTATTCAATCAGATAACGAAAAACTAAAAATGTTACTGGGGGAAATGAAATGAAGTTGTGTTCTCACAAGGCAGTTTATCTCTGTCTGCCACCACATGAGGGAATCAGAATGACCTGCTGATCTACATCAGGCCTCAGTTTTAAGTTACCTTCTTATATGTATAGATTACTGTCTTCTTTCTGTATGTATATCTTTACACTTTCATGTATAGCTCTCTGTTTATAGTATTTGTTAACATTCATTATTTCTACAATGCTTTGGCAATACTGTATTTTCTTATAGTCATGCCAGTAAAGCAAACTGAATTTGAATTTGACTTTGAGAGAGAGAGAGAGAAGCAGACAGAGAGAGAGGGGGAGAGAGACTTTTGATTTTTAAAATAACTTTTATTTACATCACAGTATAAAAATCCTCCATTCACATCATGACAACATTAAACTGGTAAGCTAAAAAAACAAAAAACAAAATCTCAGGCATTACTGTGGCTCAGTCAAATTACACACACACACACACACACACACACACACACACACACACACACACACACACACACACACACACACACACACACTTGACCATAATAAATAAGAACAAGTGACCTATCTTCACTTAGTGAACACGAAACCTGTCTTAACTCCCACAGAGCCCTGAAAGAGTCCAGATTACTGGTCAGGGTGTAGAAAGTGTGCTCTATCCTCAGATGAGCTGCCACCAAACCCTTTGTCTGGACCATATCAGTCCAGCCCTGACCTAACATCTGATTCTTCCTGGTCTTCCAGATTGATAGCTTAGCAGTTCCAAACAGAAAATTTACTAGGACCAGAAGCAGCCTTTTTCTTGCCGTGTATTTAGGCCCAAAAACAAACAAGGGGACAGAGAAATCCTTTCCCAAAGCTTCCACCCATTCCTGCAGTACCCTAAATCAGCCCACTAATCGAGGACAAGAGAACACTAAATGCTCCAATGTTTCCTTTTATGTGCAGAAAGGACAACCCTCCCCAGTGCTTGGATCAGGTGAGCTCTGTGTCTGTTTGTAGCTATTGCTCCATGTATAATCCTTCACTGGAGGTCAGCCACCTGTTTCTCAACAGGAGGCTTATACAGAACCCTCCACTTGCCTTTAGGGGTGTCTGAAGCAAAAACCTCAGTCCACTGACTCCTTGACTTCAGCCAGAGAGCGAAGGTTGAGTACCTTCACACAGCTGTAGTAAAACTACTACTTCTCGCAAGAGCTGAAACTACCCAGCACCGGTCGTATTCAGGGAAAGAAGCAGTCCGCTCCCCCTTCGCCATGCCCCAACTGCAGGACTGATGATCAGGGAGGGAAAAACGTACTCATTGTCATCAACTCATTGGTCAGCTAGAGCACAACTTTTGGCAAACGCTCTCGGTGGCTCAGACTGGGACTCCCAGACTTCCTCCACAACCCTTTTCAGCATTCTGGAGGACCTGATGTTTATGATGCCACTAAGTGCTTCCAAGGATGTTTTTTGTAAGATGGCCCAGTTAAGTAATGCCAGCCTCAACAAAATTAGTCCTTACTGTAGCAGAGGAAAAGGTGGTATTTGCAAGGAAGTCATTGTGGAACAGCAGCTCCTCAAAAAGCCACATTCTTTGTCTAGGGTCAGGAGTTTGTGTGACATTCAGCATCTGCCAGGCTTCAACCACCAAGTTGTAAAAAGGTGTGAGTCCAGGTAGGTCAGCTTCAGATGATCTCAGTAAAAAAAGCTGTTTATCCAACCCAAGCTGTCCAGCTTTCCTAAGAAGCAGCCGAGCAGGAGCCAACCAGCAGTGACCGCAGCCGTATAACAGCCTCTGTGCTGTCTGTAGTCTGAAGGCCGCGGTTCTGGATTGAATGTCTGTAAATCCTTGTCATCCTTCTGCCGTAGGGAGATACGGGGCCAGTGCTCTCAGACATTGCTGACCAGACCATAAAAAATTCACCAGGAGCTTCTGCAGCTCTTCTGCAAGGCCTGCTGGTGGCACTAAAACAATGAGTCTGTGCCATAGAGACGAGGCAACCAGGTTATTAACTGTCAGAGCTCTTCCCCTGTAGGACAGCTGGGGTAGCAACCATTTCCATTTAGACAACCTGGCTTACACCTTCTCCAGCACTCCCTGCCAGTTCTGCCTCTGAAAGTCCTCACTCCCTAAATATACTCCTAGGATTTAAATACCTCTTTCTTCCCACCTAACGTTCCCAGGAAGACTAGGAGTACTCCCCAAGTTCCACTGACCCACTAAACAAGCCTCACTTTTCCCCCTGTTAACTTTGGCTGAAGAAGCCTTTTCATATAAGACCAGGCTTTCTTTCAATTCCCAGACATCTCCCTGTCCCAGGACAAACACATTAACATCATTAGCATATGCTGATACAACAACAGAAGGGTGTTGAGCTAACTCTGGCAGAGAGAGACCCCTCAGCCTGCTCCTCAACCTACATAGGAGAGGCTCAGTGGCAATGCTGTAAACCTGGCATGAGATGGGGCAGCCCTGCCTAATCCCTCTCCTAAATGGTATAGGACAGCTTAACCCTCCCCTCACCTTCACTACACAACACGCACCGCTATACAACAGCTTTATCCAGGACAGGAACCCCTCCCCAACACGAAAGGCCTGCAAGTTAGAGAAAAGAAAATCATGATCTACATGGTCAAAAGCCATCTCTTGGTCAATAGATAAAATACCAACATTTATATTATATAACTTACATATATCAAACACATCTCTCATTAAAAACAAATTACCTATCATAGATCTGTCTGGAACACAATAAGATTGATCCACACCAGTCAACAGTTCAATAAATATTTTCAGTCTGTTTGATAAAACTTTGGAGAGGATTTTATAGTCTGTACACAAAAGAGCTACTGGTCTCCAGTTTATTAAAAGGGCTAAATCTCCCTTCTTAGGCAGCAGAGAACTGCACGCCTACAGGAAACTGGAAGTGTCCCTTTTTTAAAACACTTTTTAAAAATGTCCAGAAGATCCTGCCCCAAAACACTGCAGAAGTGTTTAAAAAAAGTCGGATGTTAAGCCGTCTATTCTTGGAGCCTTGCCCGATGCCATCTGAGACACAGCAGCTGTCAGTTCATCCAGAGTTATGTCCAAGCTCAATGTGTCTGGACTCAGCTGAGGAAGGCCTTGTAGAAGCTCTGCAGCAGAGTCCACATCACAGCCCTCTGCCCTGAACAAGTCTGTGTAGAAGTCCACTGCATGTTTCCACATCTCAGCGGAATCTGTGGTCACCTTTCCATCAGGGAGACGAAGACACACCATTTGTTTTTTTTGAACCACTGACTTCTCTAAATTAAAGAAGAAAGCGGTTGGTGCATCCATGTCTTGGAGTCTGGTGAAGCGTGCTCGATCTAAAGCTCCTTTAGCTCTCTCTTGCAGGAAGGAGTTCAGCTGCTGTCTTTTACAGTGTAGGAGAGTATTATTCTGCTGATCAGGTTGTGAGACAGAAACATCTTCCAGGTCTCATCTCTTCTTCTAACTCATGTACAGCCCTCTTAATGTTGGCTGTGGAATTATATGTGTATTGTTGATAAAAAAACAAAACAAAAAACTCTAATTTTGGCTTTTCCTACCTCCCACCATTGAGTAAGAGAAAGAAAATGGTCTCCAATGATGTCAATGGCAAAAGAGCCATTGACATCAATAGCTCTGATAACGACTCCAAAGAGGCTAAATATCTGAGTTTCATCACCAGCCAGTCAGACTAGCTTGGTCTAGTCAGAAAGGCACGAACTGATGAAGCCTCTTGGATGAGAGGCGAAACGTCTTCATGGATATATAACCAAGTCCAGTTGCACTTGATTCCGTTCCTTTGGATAACTATGACCTGGATGAATGAGAACATTCACAGACATTCTGAGAATTACTATCCACTACAGAAACACTATCAGATTCAGCTTCAGGTTCACACTCCATATCAGTCACATTGTCATGCCAACCAGCAGGCTTCATCACCTGCTCCTCTGCCCCACTGTCCATTTCAACCTGCAGCATCTCTGCTTCCTGTACTGAAACCTGCTCCGAACTCCCCATGTCATCTTCCCTCTGCACCGTCCTGACCACAGGTTCAGCCCCCTGCTAAATTATCTGTAGACACAGAGCTGCACACACCCGCAGCTAGGACCATGGAGCCACCAACCTCACTCCGCACAGGGGGAGCAACCTCGGGCAGCATCCGCCACATGCTTCTCCTCTCCCTATTGTCAGCCACAGCGGCCTGTTGCTTGCCACTGTCAGCAACATCGGCCTGCTGCTTACCACCGTCAGCTGCAGCAGCCTGCCGCCCTCCACCGCCAGCCACATCGGCCCACTACTCACCACCGTCAACCACTTCAGCCGCAGCAGCCTGTTGCCTGCCACTGTCCGCCACATTGGCCACAGCGGTCCGCTGCTCACCACCGTCAGCCACATCGGCCCGCTGCTCACCACTGTCAGCTACGTTGACTGCAGTGGCCCACCACTCACCACCGCTACCACATCGGCCGCAGCGGCCCGCTGCTCCATCCCCACTGTCACACGCATCAGCCACAGCAGACCCCACTGCATGCTGTCTATGTGGACAAGCAATCTGCTTGTGACCCACATCTCCACACTCAAAACACTTCATACTCCCGGAGCTAGCTTAACCATATAGAAACCCTCCTCATGCTTAACATGGAAAGAGACATTCAGTGTTTGAGTCGGAGAGTCCAAATACATAAACACTTGTTTCCGCAGAGACTGAACATGCTTCAATTTGCTGCCCTCACAAACCAGATTCACCATCCGGAATCCACTCGCAAGCTTCCTGAAGTGCCTCAGTTCTTGTGCCAGTGCCTTGATGGAAATAAAAGGGGGGATTCTGGACACAGTGGTCTGGATGGAAGGCACTGCCAGCAGGGAAACAAGTGTAAACTCATCGTTTATGAGCAAGCCATTTTCTATCAGCTGGTTGACCAAACCCTGTTCCTTCAAAAATACAACCACCGCTTTATTCATTCGTGAGGCAAATGAGATGTTTCCATGCTCCACTTGGTCTCCTACCACCAACAATACCTGCTCCACCATGGTACTGGGCCACAGTGCTATCCTCACTCCATGCCTCAAAGGCAGAGGTGGCGTCTCAAGGGATGCCGTGCCCGGCAAGCAGTATGGCTCACCATCCACCAAAAACAACAACCAAATTGCACTAAGAACAACCACAACTAAAAAAAACAATCATACAGTAAACACAGTAGAAAAAAAAGAAAGAAGGGAAATCGAGAAAAGGCACAGATTTTCCGCCAAACTCACCACGCGCTCCACCACCAAACTCCCAGCATGCAGTGTAGAGAGAGAGAGAGAGAGAGAGAGAGAGAGAGAGAGAGAGAGAGAGAGAGAGAGAGAGAGAGAGAGAGAGAGAGAGACGAGACAGACAGACAGACAGACAGACAGACAGACAGACAGACAGACAGACAGACAGACAGACAGAGAGCGTGAGACAGACAGACAGACAGAGGGAGAGAGATACAGTGTGAGAGATAGACAGACAGAGGGAGAGGGAGGAGAGAGAGACAGACGGAGTGAGAGAGAGAGCAAGAGATGCAGTGTGAGAGACAGACAGACAGAGAGAGGGGGGAGAGAGAGTGAGAGAGACACACAGACGGGGGGGGGGCAGACAGACAGAGAGAGAGAGAGAGAGAGAGAGAGAGAGAGAGAGAGAGAGAGAGAGCAAGGCCTTCCTCAGACCTCAGAATAAAAGGGCTGTAGCATCATGGAACATTTGAGATATTATCACTGCAATAGAATGGAAACTCAATGAGTCAAATAACAATATTTAGAAGGGCTGACAGATTTTCTAATCTGCATATTCCATTCCATATCAGGCAAGACATGAGAAGATTTAGCTGGCATGAATCCTTAATCTAGGGGTAAAATAATCTGTCTCAGGATGTAATAATTCACATGGTATGTCTTTTGATTTGGATTAGTGGCCTGCAATCCTCTTAGCGCAGTAGCTCAGAAGAACTTCTCAGTGACAAGTTCACAAGTCCATATAGCTTGCAGAGACTCTCTCTCGGCCATTAACTCTCACGGCTTATATGTAATCTTCTTATATCTGTCTCTGACAGTTTAGGTTTTTGCATACATCTTGGAAAAATAATGTAAACAACTTTGCAGTGAAGTTTGTGCAATATGCACGGCCTCTAGGGAGAACACATTGTCTTGTTGTTTGTCATCTGTCACGGACAGTTACTTTACATGCAAATCCACGTTTTCAACGTTATCATTTTAAAAGTGATCGTTTTGTTCTGTTTTTTTGCTCATTCTATAGACTTTTAAATATCTGCATTAGTGCACATTGCATAATTGAGAACATACATATCAAGCAATTCTATTCTAGCAGTTTTTTTTCCTTGTCACACGTTTTAAGTCGTCACAGGGATCAGTGACACTAAGGATTATGAGCACGTGGGAAACGCTTTACACTTTAATACCCACGAATCAGAACCCAGTGGAGTCTGTTTCCATACTTAATGCAGGTTTGTACTTGGGGGTAGAGTGCTCTATTTGTAAAAAAAAAAAAAAAACAGTCTGTCACAGCCCGTGCCTGCTGCCATCTTTGAACATGATCCAGTGCTATCAAATAACTCGCAATAAGACAGGAGGGAGAAAAAAAACCCTGAATCATTTAAATCCTTGACTCAATATTCTTTATCCTTTAAGGTTCTTTATAATTTAATAAACAGGATTAAAGTCATTGGGTAGAACAGAGCAGAGCGAGGCTCGTTCCACGTTTTCTGTTTTAGCCTGCACTCCGCATACTGGGTCTTATTAAGCCCTTGCAAGATTACAGGGCCTTAATCTCCGGGAACACATGTTGTGAAGAATAAAAGCAATTTTATTTGGGAAACTGGAGTCCAAGTTTAGCAGGAAATGAGCTTTCTCCATAATCTCATCTCTTTTTTTCACTGAGCAAATGAAAAATCCCCTGTTACAGAACTGAGCCGTTTTCTCCCTCTCTCACTGTGTGTGTGTGTGTGTGTGTGTGTGTGTGTGTGTGTGTGTGTGTGTGTGTGTGTGTGTGTGTGTGTGTGTGTGTGTGTGTGTGTGTGTGTGTGTGTGTGTGTGTGTGTGTGTGTGTGTGTGTGTGTGTGTGGGAATTAACTGGGTGTTGTGTGTGTGCAATATGAATGTGTATAACGTCTTTCAGTCAAACACGCACACATGTAAAAACGCACCTGCTAATTCATGAATACCTCAGCAGCAGACCTGCTTTTACCCACAGAGCTGGCTGTAATTTCTAGGGGATGTAAATCCACCTGTTTTTGAAGGAGGCAGGCCTTCAGACAAATGTATTTATTGTTGCCGCTCTCCCCCAACACCACCTCCATCACTCCTTCTTCTGATCTCCTCCACCCCCCACCCCCCACCCCCAGCACCAGCCCTTCCAAATGCTATGCAGATTGCTGGCCCATACTCACTGCACTTTGCAGGGAATGCTTCGTAAAGATGACGATAAACCAAAGCTTTAAATCCCAGACTTAGCTGTCTTATCAAGAGCTGCAGGAACGAATGGAGCGCTTTAATGGAGAATGTCTGTACAGTGGTGTGTGTGTGTGTGTGTGTGTGTGTGTTGTCTGAGCTGTAAGTGCAAATGCATTAAAGATTCCTTTTTTCTCTGTGCCGGCACTATTTCATAAGCGTCACATAGGCCCTGTTAAGCCTCAAACCGTTTAAAAAGAATTAAGATACTCAGCTTTAATAATATTGACTGACGTTGTCGCCAGACTGTCAATGATGATGTTTCAGAACACAAAAACCAGAAACAGACTTAAATTCTCGTCTGCTTCTAGAAACACTGAGCTGAACCCTGTACCTACTACATGTTCTAGTACCAATGTGTCATACTGGGGGGTTGGGGGGAGAGGGGGCACAGGCAGGGGCAACTCCACTCCCCCTAAAATTCCAACCCACTAACCTTGAGGGTTTACTTTGACTGTTACTTACCATTTACTAAACAGTTATTGATAAGCTATGTCATGATCATGGTTGTGGGTTGTGTGCTGGATTTAAACCAAGCGCCAACCAACAGGGCTGGATGTTGAAGTCAATGTGGAAGAGCCTTAAAGGGACAGGTCACCCCAAAATCAAAAATACATGTTTTTCCTCTAACCCAGCGGTCGGGAACCTATGGCTCGCGAGCCATATATGGCTCTTCCGGTGACGGCATATGGCTCCCAGACAATTTTGAGTTGAAAAAAAAAATCCGTTTGAAACTGATTTTAAAATACTTGTGATATTTCTTAATAATACTGTGTCATTTTAAAGTAAACAGAAATTAGTTTTGAAGATAAATTTCACGGGTCACGGGTCACGTCAGGAACCAATGGCTCGCGAGCATGTCCGGGTCATTGTAAAGGTGAAGAAATCAATTTTATCAGATAGCCAACTAGTTTATCCGCTTCAACCCTTGTAATGGAAAAGATGGCGAAAAGAAAAAAAGACGATGATTACCGTGTATTGCAGGCTGCGTGCACAGAGGAATTTGCATTTGTGGAGAGTGCAGGATCTGCGGTATGTCTAATATGCAATGATAAAATTACATCGATGAAACGGTCAAATATAAAGCGGCACTTCGATACGCACCATGCTTCATTTGCATGGAAATCTCCAGCGGGGGCCAGCAGGAAAAGGGCACGCGAGGAGCTACAGCGGAGAGTGCAGACGAGTCAGCAGCAACTACGTGTGTGGACCAAGCAAGGTGACGGGAATTCCGCTAGCTTTGCGGGTGCTTTGGCAATAGTAAGGAATGGAAAGTCATTCACAGATGGCGAGTATGCCAAAACATTCATGCTTGATGTGGCCAATGAACTGTTTGATGACTTCCCAAATAAAGACAAGATAATATAAACGAATAAAAGACATGCCCCTATCAGCAAGAACTGTGCACGATCGTAGCATCATGATGGCAAATCAAGTCGAGGAAACACAAATTAAGGACATAAACGCCGGGACATACTTTTCTCTCGCGTTAGATGAGTCAACAGACGTTAGCCATCTATCTCAGTGCAGTATCATTGCCAGGTGTGCTGCAGGTGACACACTGCGTGAGGAAAGCTTGGCTGTTTTGCCAATGAAAGGGACAACAAGAGGAGAGGATTTATTCGCGTCTTTCATGGAGTTTGCTAAAGAAAAAAAACTACCGATGGATAAACTTATTTCTGTCTGTACTGATGGTGCACCCTGTATGTTGGGGAAGAACAAAGGATTTGTAGCGCTTCTCCGTGAACATGAAAAGAGAGCCATCCTAAGTTTTCATTGCATCCTGCACCAGGAGGCGCTTTGCGCTCAGACGTGTGGCCAGGAGCTTGGCGAGGTGATGTCGCTGGTCATTCGAGTGGTCAACTTTATTGTTGCCCGAGCTTTAAATGATCGCCAGTTTAAAGCTCTGTTAGAAGAAGTTGGGAATCATTATCCCGGTCTGCTTTTACACAGCAACGTGCGTTGGTTGTCAAGGGGGAAGGTGCTCAGCCGTTTTGCAGCTTGCCTGAGTGAAATCCGGACTTTTCTTGAAATGAAAGGCATCAAGCATCCTGAGCTAGACAACACTGACTGGCTCCTCCAGTTTCACTATCTCGTGGACATAACTGGCCATCTGAACCAGCTCAATGTGAAAATGCAAGGTATTGGAAACACAATCTCATCCCTTCAACAAGCAGTGTTTGCATTTGAAAGCAAGCTGGAAGTCTTTCTCAGGGACATTGAAACAGGTCGTCTTTTGCACTTTGAAAGACTGCAACAATTTAGAGATGCATGCTTAGCAAGTGACTCCACTCAACATCTGGATCTCCAGCAACTAGCTGGCTTTACGTCCAATCTCCTGCAGTCATTTAAAGCACGTTTTGGAGAATTTCGTGCGCGCACTGGTCTTTTCAACTTCATCACTCATCCACATGAGTGTGCAGTGGACAAAATCGACCTGACATGCATCCCCGGGGTCTCTATCCGAGACTTTGAGCTGGAAGTTGCTGACCTGAAGGCATCAGACATGTGGATGAGTAAGTTCAAGTCACTTAATGGAGAGTTGGAAAGTCTTGCGCGACAGCGAGCAGAGCTGGCGAGGGAACACAAGTGGACAGAAATGAAAAATCTTCAACCTGAAGACCAGCTGATTCTTAAAACTTGGAACGAGCTTCCTGTGACATACCGCACAATGCAGCGTGTGAGTATTGCCGTATTGACCATGTTTGGCTCTACATATGCATGTGAGCAGTCATTCTCGCATATGAGGAACATTAAGACCAACCTACGCTCACGTTTAACTGATGGAAGCCTCAACGCCTGCATGAAGCTCAACCTCACCACGTATGAACCAGACTACAAGGCCATCAGCAAAACCATGCAGCACCAGAAGTCGCATTAAAAGTAAGACATATTTAATTTATTATACGTTAAAAATACTATATGGCTCTCAATGAAATATATTTAGAAATATTTGGCTTTTATGGCTCTCCCAGTCAAAAAGGTTCCTGACCCCTGCTCTAACCTGTAGAACTGTTTATCCATCCAGATTATTTTGGTGTGAGTTGCCGAGTTTTGGAGATATCGGCATTCACGGACCTTGTTGTGAGCAGTTTCATGTAGGTGTAGTTTGGTCTAAGAAAATAGTTCCTTCATGAAACTGCTCACAAGGTCTGTGGATGATCTTGAGTTAACCAGGTTATGATTTCTGGAAAGAGACATTGCTGTTGAGGTTTTCAAATGTATTTTTTGGTGCTTTGAGCAACACAAATCGAGTGCCATGCAGTTCCATTGTATTCAAGAGAAGAAAGGCATCTTTATGTCTGATATTGCCAAAATTCAGCAACTCACACCTAAACGATCTAGATGGATAAATAGCTCTATCGGTAAGAGGAAAAACGTGTATTTTTGATTTAGGGGCGAACTGTCCCTTTAAGTTGCAGTTCTACCGTGGCCACTAGGGGGTTGGCTCAAAAAAATGGCCGACTCAAATATGTCAATAAAAAAAAATCTAAGTCAATTAAGGAATTCCAAACTTCTACCTACAAATATAAGTCAATAAATTTTGATCCTAATTGACAGGTCTGTCAGCCTGTCTGCCATCGGCTCACCCCAACTTGGCACATGGTCCACCCTGTTACCCAAATTTAGGTTCTCTGGCTCCAACAGCTGACAAGATGGCGGTGAGCATGAAACCAAACTTTAGGCTTCAAAAGGCCCCTTGAAAAACCTATGGGTGACATCACAGGTGCTACATCCCTCTTTTTTATATAGTCTATTATTTAAACCCACACTGTTTTTTATTAGAACATGGTATCGCTATATTATCCTAAATTCCTAATTAAGTGCTTTGAATAAATTTCCTTAAACAGGTTACCAACTAACACAGGATGTCAAATCACAAGAATGAATAAACAAGTCACTTCATTTCAACAAGTGCGGCTTTGATTTGCTTGTTTTGATTGCACTGCTGTTTCCATTTTAGACTTGGCAGGGGTTCAGCAGCATATAGAGCGAGACTGTCACCATGATCTCCCATAGTCCAAAAAAGAGTATAGCACTGAATTCCTTCAGCTTAAAAATAAGCTATTTTTCTCGGCCATGACAGCTCTGTCTGTGTTATTGAACATTCTCTGCTATCTCCATGAATAAGAGATAAGAGGTTGGAAAGTTTTGCCAGTACCTAAGACTGCTTGAATATAAAGTTCAGTGTGATATATAGTGTGTGCATACATTGAAGGAGTTTTTCAAGTTGGTCAAGTCTTTATTGTTGATGGCTACTTTCCCCTCGCAGTGTCAAACTCACGACATTTGTAGTAGAGCAGTTTATAATGTCGTGATGAGTCAGACCAAGGCTGCAAGATAAACATGCGTAAGTACTGAATATTGTTTCCCTTCACGCTCAACACAATGACTTGTTGTAACCAATTATGGTTTTAGAAACTGTTTTCCCCCAACATTATCAGCAAGGCCCTTTCAAAACTCCACCAACCACTTTAAAATGCATGTTAGAAGTGTGTGTGTGTGTGTGTGTGTGTGTGGGGGGGGGGGTTTCCCTGCTTTTCTCTCCAGTTGTATCCGGCCTATTACCCCACTCTTCCGAGCTGTCCTGGTCACTGCTCCATCCCCTCTGCCGATCCAAGGAGGGTTGCAGACTACTACATGCCTCCTCTGATGTATGAGGAGTTGCCAGCTGCTTCTTTTCACCTGACAGTGAGGAGTTTCACTAGGGGGATGTAGCGCATGGAAGGATCATGCTATTCCCCCCAGTTCCCCCTCCCCCCCGAACAGATGCCCCGACCAACCAGAGCAGGTGTTAGTGCAGCGACCAGGACACACCCACATCCGGCTTCCCACCCGCAGACAGCCAATTGTGTCTGTAGGGATGCCCGACGAAGCCAGAGGTAACATGGAGATTTGAACCGGCGATCCCCATGTTGGTAGGCAATGGAATAGACCACTATGCTACCCAGATGCCTGAAATTTCATTTTTACAAATCGAATGCAGTGAGGTATGCTAGGATATACTGTACATGCTGGAATTCAACTTGATCGTTGACTCGTGTGTAATGACTACAGAAAGACTTAATCTTCTATTACCTAGAGATACTTCATTGAGATCTTATGTTTTACCTGATGATATTAAAATGAAATTTTAAAAAAAGCAAGCGAAAACAACTACATTCATTTTGATGTAAGAATTTGGTTAGCTCTCTAGGTGAACTAGCAAACATGCAAGCGGAATCATAGAAAAATAATTTTAAAAAAAGACTGCAATGCTTGTTAGGATAATAATATATGCATCCTCGTAAATGTTTAGCTATGGGTATGAAATAATGTTCATATGAAACTATGTCAATTTCAAAACAGATACCCTCCATTAAGGATGCAAAGTGTGAATACTGCAAGGCAATGTACTTGAATCACTGTTTCAATGTGGAGAAAGTAATTTGATGTCTATCCTTTGGCAAGGTTTGTCATCTCGTCAGACATTAGCAACCATATCCAAATACAGTCACAGGTGGCTGGCGTGACAGAGGAAGATGCAGAGGACAGGAAGAGATGGAAATGGATGATCCGTTGTGGCGTCCCCTAACGGGAGCAGCCAAAAGTAGTAGTAGTACTAGTAGTATCTCTCATTAAATCAGTAAGGCTTCTTTCTTCCCTGTTACCAGTTGATTGACACTGAATGGGTTGAAAATGAGAGGTGGGTGTCCTGGTTCCCTCTCTGCACGACAACAGCCCCGAGTTAATGCTTGGCACATGGAGGAGTCTGATCTTGGCTCTGTCTCAGAGGTCATACCTTCTGTCAGTTTCGGCCAGCCAGTTATTCAGTCAGTCAGACTATCTGTTCCTACACACACATGCCCCCCCCATCCACGGTCCCACACCCCAATCCACATCCCTAATGTCTGCCCTGTGCACTCAGGTGCACAAACATCAGCGTAATGAACTCCTAGGTAGACTTTGCCACTTCACTGGCTTCTCACAAGACAAAATGCCAAAACAAATCTTGTCATAATTAGGCGTAATCCAGCTCATTACCGTCTGCTTAATTATCCTATTAATAACACTTCCTGGGAGAGCTTGTTTGTGGCAGCAGCAGTGCGCTCGGGCAAATGTTTGTTCCTAAATGAGCAAACACAGGGAACACAACAGCATTGTTCAAACACGGGGGCTTTGACAATAGGAAAAAAAAAACAGGGCCAGGATTAATAGCCAAGCACAGGGCTTATCTCCTCTCTGAGGCCTTGCTTTGTAACAAGGGCTTTTAAATACAGGTAATAGCCCAGTCCAAGGGTTCAATTGAGACCAGGTATGTGTGCAACAGTGAGAAATGAAATTTCTTTCCTTTTAAAAAGCTGACGCAGAACTTTTCAGGTAAATCCACTATTGTTCTCACATTCTGGGGTTTTGTTTACTTATTGTTAGTTTTTTTCCAGTTCTGATGCCATTTTTTTCAAAGGTCTCCAATGCAGTTCTTGACCTCTGGTGGCACTATAGAGCACGTTGAAAATAGTGGGTCCTCATGTTGATTGTATCACGTTATCCTGCAGGCGTGAGAGGACACACATGCACACCATGAGTCACAGCAATGTATAATATTTCACATTTCTGCAGAAATAAAGCACAACATAGCAGAATAACAACAAAAAGATGAAGAAGAAGAAAACAATGTCGGCCGGAGGATGTTTTGTTTGAATTCACTTACAGGACAGAAATTCAAGCACACTGTTTTATTGAATCAGTTTAACTATTTTATCAACTAACTTCTTCATACATAAGTCCAAGTTTTCAAATAAAAAAAACAACTTTTTCCTCTCACGCAATACAGTTCCACTGCAGCTGAATGTAATAACAGAAAAGCTGATTTTGCAGCTAGAAAAGCACTATAAAAAATGCAACTTGATTGATTAATTGATTTTTACAAGGTCTTCATTTCATTTCACCCCTGGCATATTATTATTATAGGTTTGATTAATTCTATATACACTGTTTTTGGACTATTTATTTGTGACTTATTTTATACTTCTCGTCTTGTAGTAAATCAGAATCAGATTTGTTGCCAAGTAAAACATACAATGAATTTTTCCTGGTATGTTGGTACAAGAGGCAAAAATTAACAGTAAAGATAAAGTTAAAAAGAATAATAAATGAAATATCTATACAATATAAATTCAAAGAAAAAGGAAAGTAAGGTGCAATCAACACCGGATCAGAGCTGAACATGAGAAAATGTGGCAGCCCCTGATGCCTGGCACTGGGTTGCAGGAGCTGTATTTGCAAAAAGTTAAATGAAAATTTAAAGAGGTTATTAACAGAATAAGAGTTATTTACAGGGAAGTGCAGGTTTTATGCAGGGTGTTCATATACAGAGAGTACAGTAGGGAAGATAAAACAGGGTGGGTGGCAATGTCAAGATCTGTGTGTGTCTGGGGGCTTGTTAGAAAGGCCTACTGCTGTAGGGAAGAAGCTGTTCTTGTGGCACAAGGTTCTGGCTTTTATAGACCTTAGCATCTTGCCAGAGGGGAGTGTTTTGAAGAGACCATGGCCTGGGTGGGAAGGGTTGGCCATGATCTTTCCTGCTCGCTTCAGTGTACTGGAAGCGTACAGGTCATGAAGGGATGGCAGGTTGCAGCCAATTACCCTCTCAGCAGAGCGAATGATACGCTGCAGTCTGCCCTTGTCCTTGGCAGTGGCAGCAGCATACCAGATAGTGATGGAACAGGTGAGGATGGACTCAATGATGGCAGTGTAAAAATGCACCATCATTGGTTTTGGCAGGTTGATTTTTTTTCAGCTGCTGTAGGAAGTACATTCTCTTCTGTGCCTTCTTGGTGAGGGAGCTAATGTTCAGCTCCCACTTGAGGTCCTGGGTGATAATGGTGACCAGGGAGCGGAAGCATTCCACAGTGTTGACTGGGGAGCCACACATGGTTATGGGGATGGATGGGGCTGGGTACTTTCTGACGTCTGCACCCATCTCCACTTTCTGTAGAGCATTGTGCTCCAAGTTGTTTTGGCTGCACCAGGACACCAGATGGTCAATATCCCTCCTGTAGGCAGATTCATCCCCGCCAGAGATGAGCCTAATAAGGGTGGTGTCATCAGCCAACTTCAGGAGCTTGACTGACTGCTGACTGGAGGTGCAGCTGTTTGTATACAGGGAGAATAGTAGAGGGGGAAGGACACAGCCTTGTGGGGAACCGGTGCTGATGGTCTGGTAGTTAGAGATGTGTTTCCCCAGCTTCACATGCTTCTTCCTGTCAGATAGGTAGTTGGTGATCCACCTGCAGGTGGAGACAGGTAAGTGCAGCTGGGAGAGCTTGTCCTACAGCAGTTCCAAACAGAATCCTGGCATAGGTTCCTGCAGAGTCCAGGTGCTGAAGGATGAAGTGGAACGCCATGGTTACTGCATCCTCCACAGACCTGTTGGCTCTGTAGGTGAACTGCAGGGAGTCTAGATGTGGGTCAGTGGTAGTTTTAAGGTGGCGCAGAACAAGGTGCTAAAAAGACTTGATTAAAAAAAAAGGGACAGGGTGAAGGGTCTGTAGCTATTAAGTCCTGTGGTCCTTGGATTTTTGGGGACAGGGATGATGGTGGAGATCTTGAAGCAAGAAGGTTTGATTATAATCAAAGTCAATTGGAGGAAGCAAAGAAACTGCAATGAAAGCAGAGAAATCAAAGCTTGGTTGTAATATAGAACGAAGAAAACAAAAGAACAAATAAAGAGATCGCATAAACATTGAGACTCTACCTAAGTGGAGAAAGATGCAGTTTGAGAAGGGATTTTTTACCAACACAGAGGGGTGAGCATAGCTGAATGACGTTTTTTTTGCATCTGGAGGATTCCCAGCTGCATAATTAGCTGAATGTCAACTGCAGCTGTCAAGGTTGCTAGGCAACAGGAGCAGCATCTTGTTACGCGAGGGGAAGGGTGCTAACAGCTAGTGCAAGATTGTGTTAATCCTGTTTATCCTGCTATGCTAACCTAACATCAGAGTGTACCAAGACCAGCCTGGCATGTTTTTGACCTTTACATGGGTTTTAACCTGTAGATGTCAGCAAACTCACTAAAATGGTCGAGGGTTTAGTTAGTCTTTAATGGTTTAATTGTCATTGGAGCTAGCACCAACTTTGTATGTGCAAATTTATGCAATATGTCATTTGGTGTTATCGAATCAGTTGAGTGGCACGGTGGTGCAGTGGTTAGCGTGGTCACCTCACAACAAGAAGGTCCTGGGTTTGAGCCCTGTGGTAGTCCAACCTTGGTGCGTCATCCTGGGTCATCCTCTGTGTGGAGTTTGCATGTTCTCCCTGTGTCTGCGTGGGTTTCCTCTGGAGGGTCCAGTTTCCTCCCACAGTCCAAAGACATGTAAGTCAGGTGAATTGGCTGTACTAAATTGTCCCTAAGTATGAATGTGTGTGTGTGTGTGTGTGTGTGTGTGTGTGAGTGAAGAGGGGGAGGGGGAGGGGGGGCCTGTGATGGCCTAGCAGCCTGTCCAAGGTGTCTCTCCGCCTGCTGCCAATGACTGCTGGGATAGGCTCCAGCATCCCCGTGACCCTGAGAGCAGGATAAGCAGTTCAGATAATGGATGGCTGGATGGACGAATCAATTGAACAACAGATAAAGTCTGTTATTTATGGAAAGTCTTCATTATCTAACAATTGAAGAAGGTATATTGGATAGGTAGCACTATTTTCACATTAGTAAATAGTGTTGTTTTTTTCAGAGTCATTCAAGCACAACTGATGTGGTCTTTGAACTGGAAGGGGTTAATGGTTCTCTTTGTTTAGCTCTAATAAACAAACCCTTACAAGGGCAAATTTAAGGTACAGTCATTATTAAGATGACATTAGGCAGGGTTTGCTCTAAAATATAATGCGATAGACAACTCCTTCCTTCCTCCTCTTTTCTGTTTTTCCTTCTCTCTCCATTCTCATCCATGGTTAAAGTCAAGGTTGGTTCCTATTCTCCAGAGGTCTTTCTACAAGCAGGGATTAGAAGCGTTCTCTCTCTCTCTCTCTTTCCCTCTCTCACAATTTCTCTCTCATTCTTTCCACCTCTTCCTCTCTCATTAGCTCTGTCTATGTCTTTCTACCTTTTCCAATCAGCACCCCCCCCTCCCGCCTTCAACTGTGTTTTTTTTTCCTATCTCACTCGGATGTGGGTCAGCGGTTTGTGTACAAACAGTATCAATGAGGCAAGACATACGGCTAGAGGGAAAACAACAACTGCCAGTTGCTGTACAGCACATGTGGATAAAGCAACCCAGACCACATCCTACGTAGACAGGCAGGACAGGTTTGGTGTCTGCTCTGAAAGTCCATGTTAAAATGAAAGAATGCTTGGTGAGTACAGATAAGGGAGTCGAGACATAGATGGGCAGTATATTTTGGAACAGGCATGCTGACACGCGGGCTAAAACATCTACTCACATGCATATGCATACACATAGTATGCATATGTACACGATGCTGCAGGCTTATACAGTCAAAGTCACAATGGGTTTTACATGTACAGAAGTGTTACTTACTGTCTGTAGGTCTGCAGAACTTTCTCATCTTTCTCTCTAACATCATCTTCAGGGTCACGCCTCAGGCATCATCCTTGTCTGTGTGAAAAAGCATCGTTTGGCCTCGGGGACCAGAGAGCACAGACAAACCCGTGGCCCTACACACTGTCTTGTGTCTGCGTACATAATTACTCTTACGGCATAAATATTTCAGTCCACTTTTCTGTGCCGTGCAACCTGCACTCTGTGCAGTCTAAAATATCAATATGAAATATCAAACTTCCAGCATATGTCCTGCATGTTACGTTTGCTTTGCTGGAAACTTTTCTCCCTTAAATAGTGTATAGCACATCTGACTTTTTAAACTATAGGAGGTATTCTTTAATATTATTTGCCTCACGTTTGCTTTCTCATGTAAACAGAATAGGCAAACTATGCCAGAATTTTGTGTTGGTAAGACTGCCTTTATCTTTTCTTTCTCTGATATTTGGAAAGAGAGACATAAAGTATATAAGAGGAAAGAGTGAGAGAGGAGAGGAAACAACCCAATGGATGGAACAAAAGTGTGTGAGGGGAATGGCAGAGGTAGCGTATCAAAGGCATAAAGAGAATGAGTTATCAAGGCAAAATAGATCAATAGATTCTCCCCATGAAAAAAAAAATAACAGCAGACATTGAAACCCTATTATGGGGAAAAGTGAATAATTGATGGCATCTCTTTTTCACTCTAATTCAATGTTTCGAGTCTGTGTCAGATGGGATTACAAGCGAGTTAGATCATGGAACTGTATTAATGATTTATGTGTGAGCTGGAGTGCTGCTTGCTTACAAAAGGAGTAAATAATCTGCTTGCTGCGACTGTCACGTACTCTACAGGTTGTGTTTGTTGGCTGAATATGTATGTGGATGGGGGAAGACGTTGCACCAAAGACAAAGGAAGGTAAACAACAAGATGTAGTGTCTCTCACTTGGAGTTACTACACAAGGAGTTGTAGTCATGAACACCAAACATGGTGCTCAGTAATGGCTGACATCTCATTTATGGACCCACATGTAGCCCTGATGGCCAATGCTTTAATACTGCCACAAACTTCCCCTAACCCTGAACCTAACCCTGACCCACCTACTGTCTATCACCCCCTGCATGTCTCAGCAAAGATCCAATATGATAAGAGGTCTTGACGTGACAAAAAATCACAAAATAGTCTAATACTATTAAGTATAACTGAACTGAGGAAATTTTGAAGAAATTTCAACTATGTATGGCACTACAGCCACTACACAATAAATGCATGGTAGCAACAACCAAAGTGGGAATAAAGATGGCCCTTGTGAATAAAAGAATGAAAGAAAGAGGATGCATAAATGCAAAAATACTGACAGACTCTTTTCTTGGTATGACAGATGGGTAGAGACACACATGTACAGTCGACTGGACTAGCACTACTGGAGCATTTCAGACAGGTGCGACTTGGCCGGCTCTGCTGGAGTGGCAAGGTGCTCAGGGGAGGACACATCATGGAGAGGATGCCTGGTACCTCAGCCTCAAGGGGACCGGTTCTCTTTGAGTTGAACTGGGATGAGGACAGCGTCTTCACAGACAATCAGAACTACTGGTACTAGGAAAGACGTTTGCAGTGAGATTGTGAGTCCACTTGCAAATCCCCCCCCCCCCCAAAAAAAATCCTTGGTTGTGGACAGGACAATAAAAGCTTTGCCTGGCGAGGAACGCTGACATTACACACACACACACACACACACACACACATGCACAAACTTTTTTTACTGTGGAGATTTTCCTCCTCTGAATCGAGGGTCTAGCACAGGGGCCATGTCGTCCATGTTCCGTTTTCATCTGTTGGAGAACATAACGTGATCGTAAAGATCTCTTGCACTGAGTTGTAATGTAGAGCTATACAAATAAAATTGGACTTGACTTAAAGCACACACACACACACACACACACACACACACACACACACACACACACACACACACACACACACAAAGCTTGTGTCACTGCAGAAAAGTTCCATAATTAGTAATCATAATAGTGCAGCTAACTGAGTCCACTGGGTGACAATAATACATACAGTTATGGATGGACCCACCCAAGCAAAGCAAACAGTCACTGAGAGCTAATACTAGTAGCAAGACAATGCACATAATGACACGTAGTGCTTGACTGTACTGAGACGTGAGCTGGATAAAGCCAAGTAGTGAGCAGGCAGGAGCTAAGAGTTATGTAGCTATAGTAAATACTGGACTGAGAGGGATGAGGGCAAAATAGCCACCTGCATTTTGTTAGAGCAAGGAATGCATATAGCCTTTATAGGACGAGATTAGAAAGATTTATGCGCATGGTGCAAGAGTTTGTTTTAGGCTTTTTGGTATTTTGCCCATTTCTTCAATTTATTTCATCTTTTTTTGATCCTGTCAGTGAGGAGTTGAAAGGGAAGCTTTAAAGAGGTAAAGTGAGTGTTAAGGACTAGTCCATGGAAGTGAGAGGTCACTTGGTTTTGGGTTTGAAACAGTGCCTAACCCCATGTATGAGGGTCACACTTCCTCTGTATTCAATTTTCACTCTGTATAGAAAGACATAAAACATTAGTGGCCCCCTTTACTTGGCAACTGAGATATTCCTACATATTCTTAGATACTCTCTCACTTCATATCTGTCCACCGCACCTTTACTGCCTTTTGCTGATGATATTTTTGCACCTCGAAAGTTGTATTTTATCATTAGCTGTATTGCATTTTATATCTTATACTGCTTATATTTTGCACTTGTATTGTTAAGAGATAAGATATATACTTTATTAATCCCCGTAGTGAAATTCATCCTCTGCATTTAACCCATCCTATTGCATAGGAGCAGTGAGTAGCTGCAGCACCCAGGGACCAACTTCAGTTCTTATTTCCATTGCCTTGCTCAGGGACACAGACAGGAGTATTAACCCTAACATGCATGTCTTTTTGATGGTAGGAGGAAACTGAAGCACCCAGCAGACACGGGGAGAACAAGGGCCAAGGTGCTGCCAGAGTTAAGACTGTACTTTTTATTGCTGATATTTTATATTTATCACATCTCTTTTATGGATGCACCATTTTGAGGTTGACACAACTGCAATTTCGTTGGGTTTGCACCATGACAATAAAGTTCTTGAATCTTAAATCTTGAAGTGTTTATAGATACACCCACTGCAAGTTTAATGACATGTCTTAATACGCTGTCTTTATGTCTGTGTTATTGTTGTGCATCCCATCAGAACCAAATTCCTTGTATGTACAAATGTTCTGATTCTGATTCTTCAAGTTTCTAGTTTCTAGTTTATTTCATTTATGCAGCACTTTTAAAACAAAAACAAGCTTCATGCCAAAGTGCTTCAAAAACAGAACAAATGAACAAACAGAATAATAAGGAGAATAAAATAGAATAGCTGCCAATGGCATCTAATTATCCTAGTACATACAGGCACTACAAAGAGATGAGGTAAAAACCGAGTTTAGCAGGGGTAAAAAAACAACAAAACAAAACAAAAACAGTAGAAACAATTAAAAGATGAAAACAGGTTAAGAAAAGTTAAAAGCCAAGGAATAAAAATGGGTCTTAATAGACTCGGCCTGTCTGATGGTCTCTGACAGGTTATTCCAGAGAAAGCTCTATCTCCCTCCTTTATTAGCCGTGAATGGGGGATGAACAACAGTCTGCAGTGGGAGGACCTAAGGGACCTGATGGTGTTGCAGGGAGTGAGAAGCTCAGAGATATAGGGAGGGGCAAGACCATGGAGAGATTTTGAAATTGATTCTGAGATGAATGGGGGGCCGGTGAAGGGATGCAAGAACAGGGGTGATGTGATCTTGTGCTTTGGATCTTGTTAGTAAACTGGGCGGCAGCATTTTGAACTAATTGTAGACAGGCAGTCTGAGGAATGCCAAGGTAGAGTTAGAGTAATCCAGCCTGGATGAAATCAGTGCATGGATGACACTTTCTTGGTTGAAGAGTGGTAGGAAATGTCTGATTTTGGAAATATTTCTAAGTTGGAAAAAGCTGGACCTTACAATGGAATTTTCTTGCTTATCAAATTTTAAGTTGCTGTCAAATATCACACCCAGATTCTTGGCATATGGTTTGAAATAGATGGAAAGATGGTTGAGGTTCTTGGCAAGCAGTAAAAAACAAGGCATGTTAGAATGTGTTTCTACTAATATCCATATTACTATTATTATTGCTGTAATTGGCTGAAAGACTTTATTCACTCTCAAATAGAAATTTGGAATTTCTTTCTTTTTTTTTGCCCCCCCCCCTTTTCTCCCCAATTGTATCTGGCCAATTACCCCACTCTTCCGAGCTGTCCCGGTTGTTGCTCCACCCCCTCTGGCGATCCGGGGAGGGCTGCAGACTACCACAGCCTCCTCTGATACATGTGGAGTTGCCAGCCGCTTCTTTTCACCTGACAGTGAGGAGTTTCACCAGCGGGGATGTAGCACATGGGAGGATAACGCTATTCCCCCCAGTTCCCCCTCCCCCCTGAACAGGCACCCAGACTGACCAGAGGAGGCGCTAGTGCAGCGACCAGGACACATTCCCACATCTGGCTTCCCGCCGACAGACACGGGGAATTGTGTCTGTAGGGATGCCCGACCAAGCCAGGGGTAACATAGGGATTCAAACCGGTGATCCCTGTGTTCGTAGGTAATGGAATAGACCGCTACGCCACCCGGACGCCCTGAAGGAACAAGTTTTGACATTTCATTTTAACAATTCATATAGCGATAATAAATTATTGATGAACCACCACTAAGGCTGAGGTGGACCTAAAAAAATATATATTCAGTTTAAATCTGACAGGGACAAAAGGACATCATGGCTTGTTGAATGATGTTTTGCCGTTAAAGTTTAGAGAAAAGAAGGCCCATAGATTTAAGAAGCACTGTTAACACATCATCAATGGAGCTGTATAGGAGCAAAGCGTCCAGTGTAGAAAAAAAAAATTAAAGAAAATCCAAGATTTTTTTAGTCAGATTGTATTCCCCCTTGCAACATGTTTTCGGGACAAAAGATGTTGCCGTTTTTTGGAAGCTGTTGTCCCAAATGTCCTGGCGTGACTTGCACCTCGATTGCTTGTACTCCCTCACATTTCCCATTACAACTCATATCGTGTGTTTTTAGACTCCATCCTGCGCTGTACTTTCCTGCTACACTTTCATGGCAGCGTGGAGTTCCTGAACCACGCAGAAGTGTTAGGGTTGATGAAGAGGCATGGGCCCATCTCCCCCCTCCAAACAAATAGTTAGGTCCCACAATGCACTGGGCCTTGTCGGCAGGAAGCAGATGGGTTGGCTGCCCCTACCGGATAGCAGCCGCCCAATAGTGGCACCGGTTGTTGATTTTGATGAGCTATGCACATATGTGAAACAAGAACATCTGGTCTGACCATGTGGCAACTCCATTTGTCCAAAGGCCCCTCCAAGCAACCCCCCCCCCACACACACACACACAAACAAAAATCTTCCGCTACCAGCTGCATTCACACAAATGAATGATGCATGTTGTTGGTGGTGGTGGAGGTGGAGGTGGGAAGGCAGGTGGAGGGGGGAGGGGGCATCCCCACTGCCCCTCAACAGAGCCCCCTCATTTCCCTCATCCTTTTCTGTGACTTTGATTAAAAATCCCTCCATCCTCCCAAACTGCTCATGAATATGCAGGAGGGTAATAAGCCCTGGCTCAAAGCAACTGATTTGTCAATTGTCTGCATTTCATCAAGATTGAGTAACACCTCAAGGGTGCTATAATCGAAAGCCGTAAAAAGAAGAGGGAGGAAAGCGCCTGTTCGCCATTAGATTGCTGCGTTATCTTAATCATTAGGCTCTTCGGGAGTTTAATTAACAACCTGACAAGGGTTGGGTAGAGAATTTGGAGTTGATTGGTTGTCGGAGGTGTTGAGCGTATAAACTGAATGCTAAGTCAGAGGGGGAAATTCTTGGGAGAGAGAGAAAAGAGGCTGATTCACATTCAAAATCCAACTCAGCTGCATCCATTAGACTGTTTTAATTAAGCATAATTAGAGATGTGATTACAGTGATAGGCTTGATAACTGACATTAAATCATTCTTCCATAAATGTTATGTTGAAAATGATGAAAGGGAAAAAACAACACATGAACGAAGAGAGGGGGAACGTGCCTGTGTGTTAGAGAGAAAAATTGAAAGAGAAAAGGGAAAGGGAGGGCTGGCAGAATGCCACCAATTAGTTGGATGTGCTCAATTGCAGGAATCCTCTGGTGTCATGATTCATGCTGACAGGTGTTCAGGGTGAGTTATTTGTGTTTAGGGGAGAGAGTACACACACGAACACTCACTCATGCATACACACACACACACAGACACACACACACGCACACATCCTGCTCGTCCCATAACCCAACTCGGGTATAAATCCAGCATGTTTATTGCCCTGGTCAGCAGGAGAAGATGAGATCGGGCACTCCTTTTCCCCTCCTCTTTCCCCCCTCCCTCCTCCCCCTCCCATGCTCCGCTGACTGGTTGACTGGGTCATTTTTAAATACCTTGTAAATTTGTCAGCAATATTAAGTGCCCATTACGGGGCACCAAGCTGACGGAGGGAGCAGGAGAGAGATGCTCACATAGCAGACTCTGCCTGGCACTGCTCCCACATCTATCCAGCTTAATGGTGCCCGCCTATCATTGCACAGGGGGCGCTTCAACCATGATGTATTGAAAGCATGGCTTGGCACTGGCATAGAATGGGAGATTAGCCATGCCAAAGTGCTTTGAGCTGACCTGGCTTGGACTGTGTGCTCTGCAGCTGCCATAGTGCACAGGCATGGTGATCCATTCCCTCCGCTAGGCAGTCTACCACTGGGATATTACTGGAGATGACAAATGTTGACGACTGCTGATGTTGAGGCTCTGATCCAGACACATACTCTATGTTTACAAAATGCAGGTTATAAGGAGAAAACATTGCCTTTTACATTTTGTCAGCATTACCTCACTTTGAATTTGTTGTAATAAAAAAGTAGAAAACCAGCCTCAGTCAATACAACATTAGAATGGCCATCATTCAGCTGTGCACTGAACATGTCTTAACTCAGCCCCATATCTACACAACGGATGTCCATAAATCTTTAACCTTGTTCAGAGTCCAGCCTCGCACTGCAGTGATGGACACGATTTAAAGTCTCTCTCCCAGATCGATGCAGCAGGCAGAGATAACAACCCACCCAACCAGAAGGATCCTGGGAAAAAGAGACGAGGGGTCCTCATGTTGTTCAATCAGTTATCTGACCTTGATCTGTGTCACAAAAACTAAGGCTAGTTGCACCCGTTGATACAAGATGGACACAGTCAGCAAATGTGAAAATGATATAATCAGTTCGAAGGACGTTGTATTTTGATTTTTTGAAAAGATGGTGTCATACAGTTCATGGTGTAACATGGGATTTAAATGCATGTCATGCCTGCAGCAGTTGTACATTAATGCACAACTTTGTATGTGCTTAACTAAAAGGCATCGCTAACGCTAAGCCATGCTTTCCACACATATCCGTTCTAACAATTCTTATATATATATATATATATAATATATATATATATATATATATATATATATATATATATATATAAATACAGATGCAGGAAAAAAACTTTTAATACATAGCAGTACAAGCTTGTTTCGTGCGTCGCACACTCATCAGCTGCTAATTAACATTATTGATATATATATTTAATTATATATAAGAGGGGCCGTACAAGCCATAATTCATTCTGGCCATCTCCTACACATACATTCTCCTTTCACATATATTTTAATCTCTCTCTCTCTCTCTCTCTCTCTCTCTCTCTCTCTCTCTCTCTCTCTCACACACACACACACACCACACACACATACACACATGGCTTGTACGGCTCGTCAATAAAGCTACACGGGAAGCTTTATTGACAGCTGATGATCGCTTATGGCATGAAACAGGCTTGTACTGTCTATTAAAGAATTTACTTGAATCACTGGATTATTTTGCCCCTTATTTGTTGAGCACGTTCCCTACTGTTGAGTGTTTCTTTTAACGAAGTTTTTATATTATGTACGTATATATATATAGACACATACATACACACATACATACACACATTGGCAGCTGTTGAGTGCGTGATGCACGAAACAAGCTTGTACTGCTTTGTATTAAAAGTTTTTTCCTACATCTATCTTGATATATATATACATATATATATATAAATAAAACTTTCTCCATCCATCTCACATCCACACATCTCTTCCCTCCAGCTGTTATAATGAAGTTGTGGGGAGCAGCGTTCTCCCTATGGTGGGACTGCTTGTGAAAGAGAGCCCTCAGAGCCATGGCAGCGCAGGGCTCTCTCTCCCTCCTGCTAATGAGCTGAGCTTTCAGCTCGCCCACTAATTAGTTCATCTATAACTCTAAGCACTCAATTGCTCTGCACCACCACCACTACCACCACCACCACAGAGAGCTGAGAAAGGCGATAAGACTGACAAATGCCTTGGCACTACGTTCAAAAACTCTCTCTATCTCGCCCTCCCTCATGTATACACACACTCGCAGAAACACACACAGTCACATAAGCATGCAAACTCACACACAAGGTTGCAAAGCTTTAACATGCACATATACATGCGTATGCACACACACACACACACACACACACACACACACACACACACACACACACACATACACAACTTTAAGCTGGGAGACAAAAAAAGACTTTTTTTTTTTCGTAAACTTCCCACGCTCAAACATGCTGTTCAGGCAAAACACATTGGTCTTCAGTTTCACTGGCTTTCTCTCGTGTTTTTCAATCTCATGCTCTCCTACCTAGTAAGACAACTTGCAGGCTCTCAAACACATGTCCAGACACACTGAGCTGCAGCATTATCAGTTGGTAATGGCATGACACACATTCTCTCATATCTCCTATCGCTCTTATAAAAATTCTTCTGATAATAACAGTCCACTATAACATGTATTATGCAAGTTAAGAATAATAAAATCTTAATGAAAGTTAACGATTGTAAAAAAATTCTTTAATGATTACACGAATGTGTAAAGGATAACTTGTTATTGTAGAAATTGGTCATTCACTCATTTATATGATAGAATGAAAAATATAAGGGGACTGTTTTCCAATTGAAATAGTACATATTTAAAAACTTTTTTTATTTAGAGAAACTATTCCAACAACTAATTTGCCACTACCCAAAACTCACTACTTTTGTTGTGCATATGTTCTTAGACCTTCATTTTAGGCTCTCCATCCTCTTGGTCAACTACACCCATAATATCATCATCATCATTCACATTGCCACATGGGATGCAAAATATTTTAGAGGCAGACACATGCATCTCTGCACACAAAGAAGCCGTTTGTTATCTCTGAACTCCTCCTGACCAGCTGGAGAGAGTTGGTTGAGACTGTTCTGTCTTAGTAGAGACTAATGTGCCTCTGACTGGGTGAACAAATTTTAACTTTTTTTTTCCCTCATGACTATTTCCCAATCCTGACACTGTTTGCATCAGAGACTCTTTTTGCTTTTAGCGCATTGACGGTGTACAGTGGAAGCTATGGCTGAAGAGATAGGATAATGAAGAGGAAGTTGAACAGTATAGATACATACGTATGTCTCTCTGGATCAGGGTCAGCAAGCAGCGCAGAGGAGCATTTCCTTTGTTTTCATCTTTAATAATCTGTTTTGACCAATTACTTTTTTATTTCTTTATTCTATAAAATACTGGTCAGTAGAACCTCCCAGCAGAATTTCTCCCTCTTGGGCATCTACTAGAAGTTAACATTTATAAGGCTATCAATAAGTACCAGTTTAGTTCAGGTCCGCTATCATTAATCCAGCCTCCTATTTATTTATTTTTTACATTTTTTTCTTTGCTGCCTCTTGCGGCACCCTATTCATTTTCATGCCATCCCAATGCCATATCAGTTTAGCACAAATCATCATATCAGCTGGACTTCATATCATGTGTTCTAATCTCCCTTGCTTGAGATTTGTCTCTTATTGACAGGTATTTTTCTCCCATCTGAGATCATGTGTGTGTTAATGGATTAAGGAACATCTCCACAGTAAGTCCTGTTTGAAATTAAGTGGTTGGAGTTGGCCTGATATGCATCTAGTAAACACGCTGCAGAATCAGAGACAGCTTAAATTATAGTGGAGACAGTGCACGCTATCAGTTTAGAATAGGTCACTTTGAAATGCAAAGATGACAGCACTGACAATGCAAGACCAGATGGAGGCATGCTGTCAGCAAAACTAGCCAAATTGAAGCACCCTTGTCTGCATATCGTAAAGAAAATCTGCCAGTCACATTCATATTCTGTTATTTACGACAGATCACATGCACATTTCAATGATTCAGGAAGTGGTAAATAGTGTATGTATACAAACATCTGTAATGTGAAAATAAGACCTTTTTTGGGAAAAGCATCCTTGTGCCAAAGTCGTCAGTCCATGTTGTGTACTAAATATGTGTTAAGTGCTTCTAAATATGAAATGCAAACAATAATATGTGTCTCGGGAACTTGAGAAATAGACAACTTCCCATGGTCAAAGATAGGGGGCTAGTCTTGTTGGTCATGAACTCACTGCCCAGCAGCGTTTCCCAGAAGGCCCGCGTGAAACAACTTCTCCAAGACAGGCTTTACTCAGTGGTAGGCCAGTGGTAGGGTGACTGACTGAGTGAGCACCATCAGTATCTGGCACTCTCACTTTATGATAGTGTTACCGTTATGTTATCTTATCCTATTATCATCATCATTAATTGAATTAATCATCATTCATCATCGTTATCATGGCATGGCACACACACTACCTCCCTGCGCCCTCCCTGAGAGTCCTCTTTCCCTGCATGCTACTCCATGCTTACCGCTTCAACTACACTCTCCTCCTGCTCACTCTGTTCCTCAGCTTCCCTGTCACATGCTTGCTCCTCTGCCTGCTCCTCTGCCTGCTCCTCTGCCTGGCAGTGGCCATGGCCAGCCACCTCTCCTCCTTCCACCTGTTGCATCATAATCGTGGGTACTGCTGTCACTGTAGATGTTGAAGCTACTGCTGGAGCTCCTACAGCAGAATGTCTTGATGCATGCTTAATGCATGCTCAATGTCGAAACCGGTGATCAGTTTCATATTATTATTATTATTATTATGTTTTCTTTTATTATTAATGTACATTTTCCCTTCCCAAATAAACGTTTAACATTAAAATAGAAAAAAATATGCCAAAGTCACCTTCTTTCATCCACAGATGTTTTGCTCTGAGCCATGGCATCTGAGGTGAGGAACAGAGAGGACGGGGGGTGATTGGGCCAGTATAGTGTCATTATAGAAAATGAACCAATGGGCTGCTGCCCCTACTTTATGGGCTGGTCATTAGCGATAATCTTTTTTTTTAATATTAAAAATTTAAATTATATCGGCCCCAAGGTGTGTTGGCACACCAGGAAAATGCCCGATTACCAGTCCAGCCATGTCTATGGTTGAGTCCGATGGGGCAGCGATAGTGTCAAAACCAAAACATTAAGAATTTGGATGTGAATGTTGAAAGTAAACTAGAAGTTGATCATATTTTGGCGGCACGAGGGGGACCTACACAATATTAGGCAGGTGATTTTAATGTTTTGGCTGATCGGTGTATATTTTTATACATATATTGTTCAGTAAACCCATTCTTTTTGACACTGTCAACCCTGGCCTCTGTGGTTTCCTAAACACCCCCTTAAGATGCCTGATCCCATCTACCTTTGGTTAATTTTGAAGAACTCCCATATACCTTTGAACATATGTGATGGCACTTACAGCAAGCCAAACTCACTGTCAGGAAGGTGATTTTTTTTAAGCTATGAGTAAAGAAATTTGTTTAAAATGTTCTTGCAAGGATAAAGAATGTTTTTGAAGTACACCAACATTAATGCCTCCAAATCTGTGATTATTGCTCACAATTTTTGATCTCTGCAAGTAAGTAAATCTGATAGATTAGATCCTATGTAATAATGGCATTCAGAATAGAACATATTTAGTAACATTTAGAATAGAACCGAGACCCTGTGATGTATTGCTTAAATTGCTGTCCCTGTCAGATTTCTACTGTAGTTTCTTTACAAAATTAACCATATTATAACCTCTGGTTTACCTCCCTCCTACACATACCATCCATCCGTTATCCAAACTGCTTATCCTACCCAGGGTCACTGGAGCCTATCCCAGCAGTCATTGGGCGACAGGCAGGGAGAAAACCCTGGACAGGCCACCAGTCCATAACAGGGCTGACACACAGACACAGACACACACACACACACACACACACACACACACACACACACACACACACACACACACACCTAGGGACAATTTAGTATGACCGATTCACCTGACTTACATGTCTTTGGACTGTCGGAGAAATCCAGAGCCCCCAGAGGTAACCCACGCAGACACGGGGAGAACAAGCAAACTCCACACAGAGAACGACTCGGGACGATCCCCAGGGTTGGACTACCCCAGGGCTCGAACCCAGGACCTTCTTGCTGTGAGGCAACTGCGCTAACCACTGAGCCACCGTGCCGCCCATACCATACATACCACATACATACCACCCCACCCATGTGTCCCTACCAACTTTCAAGCCAAACCTATGCCCTTGCTGATGTCTGTTTGCACATGCTCCTCAATGTAGTTAGACCATGACCTATAAAATAAATTGTTGCTCTATCTGATGATAACTAGGGAAACAAAGATAATACAGATACTTTAGTGGACCACTTGTTTCCTATGTAGGTTCGAGGTACACTAAGTCAAATAAAACCAGCGATCAGGGGATCAAAGTAGAAGAGATGTGTTTTTAGCATAATTAAAACAGCAACAAAGTGTATGTCTGCACTAACAACCAACCTACGATGGAAGTCCTATAAACAAATTTGTAGTTTCGTTCCTACATGAACTTCTGCAAAATCAAGAATTTCCCTCCAAAATAGTTCAGTGAGTGGCAGATAAACACACAGAGATTGTGACTGAATGGTTCTTTGGCTCACAAAGTGTTATCAGTCATTTCAGTTCAAAGGTGAATAATCAAATTAATAGGACATATTGCCCTATAAAAGACACAATAAAATGTTTTTGTTTTTTGTTTTTTTTTGTTTTGTTTTTTTTGGGGAGGGGGGTTGATCATATCTGACAACGGACTGTACAGTTGCCTTAAGTGAACTGCATGGCCACATCCTCCTGTCTAGTTTCCTTAAACTTATGCAAATGACTAACAGGTAAACTGGCCACTTCATTTGCACACATCATTACACAGCCCACAACCTGTGTTTTCATTTGAATGTTCACATCAGTAACCCATATTTAAAATCTCTCTCTCTCTCTCTCTCTCTCTCTCTCTTACACACACACACACACACACACAACTGACTTTGTGCTGACATGCAAATCCCAGACGGATTCAGACTTATATCAGTTTAACCACCTACTAGCTTCTCAGCAGCATTCAAATATGAGGGGTAATACAGGGTAATGAACATGACAGCTAGTCCCGCTATCTGTGTCTTCATCTGTTTATTCAGGAAAATCATCTATATCTGTTTTCAGATTTGGATAAAGCTGGAGGTGGGCACAGTAACAAGGCCTATATTTTGTAAATATTGCTTGCCTATCTACAGTTACTGTTGACTGTAATATGTCATAAACATTTAAATTTCTTGTTCGTAATTGCATATGTAAAAATCCTACAATTATTCTACAACTGTTTTAAAAGTTGTCTTGTAACACATTTTAAGTAGTAACTTTTTCTCTTTTTTTTGTGGACTCGCCCCCCCCATTGTACTTGGCCAATTACCGCAGTCTTCTGAGCCATCCCGGTCGCTGCTCCACCCCTTCTCCCAATTCGGGGAGGGCTGCAGGCTACCACATGCCTCCTCTGATACACGTGGAGTCGCCAGCCACTTCTTTTCACCTGACAGTGAGGAGTTTCACCAGGGGGACATAGCGCATGGGAGGATCACGCTAGCCCCCCAGTTCTCCCTCCCCCCCGAACAGGTGCCCTGACTGACCAGAGGAGGCGCTATTGCAGCGACCAGGACACATACCCTCATCTGGCTCCCCACCCACTTCCCACCCGCAGACACGGCCAATTGAGTCGGTAGGGATGCCCGACCAAGCCAAAGGTAACATGGGGAGTCGAACCGACAATCGCCATGTTGGTAGGCAACGGAATAGACCGCCACGCCACCTCTGTAACTTTTGATGAACCATAAAAATCCTGACAATGGGACATTGAAGAATTTGAAAGTTGAAAATTCAAAAGTTACTGTATAAAGGGAAAACATTAGAAATTCAAAAACAATTTTGGAAAAGGCATTAAAACTACTTGGCCATCCGCACCCAATAAGGGTCACTTGTGTCAAAGTCTGCTCTACTCCCAGAAAGCCCACAGCTGCCAAGAGATGAAGTAGGTAATGCTGCAAATGTCACTGGATTAACAATGACTGCTGCTTGCTTGACTGTGCAATGAGTTTTAATTGTCAGAAAAGTGCAAGGACAGATTACAGAAAGAGAGCATGTGTGAGCAAGCTCATCTCAGAGCTGCAGTTCTCATTTGATGTCTGTGAAGGAAACCAAGGTTCTGCAGGCGGCTGCACCACTTGAACTCAAGTTTGATAGTACATTGGCATTTACACTAAACCCTACGCTGAGAGCTGTTAGCTTAAAACTAACGATGAGTAGAATTTTGGTTGCACCACATGCACATAAAAAAAAACATAAGTAGCGTAAAGAAGATAAAAAGAAATCAAAACATTGTCACACAGCGGGATGTATTCACCATGAACAGATAAGGATCACTGTCTGAGAGAAGACGAAAGCTAATAAAGCATTGTCCTGTTAGTGTTTGCAGTTTAGCTAATAGCTAATTCAAGTATGTAGGCTTCATTACAACACGACAGGAAGGAACCTTTTTCATATCTTGATCAGTAGCTAATATTATCAATGAATTGTAAATCTAACTCCTGTACCCTTGTGTATGGCCTTGCTGGCATATTTTCTTGTAAGCCTGACAGTCAGACATGCAAAATAGGCATACTTAATGAGCTTCAGCTATAATAAAGTGGTGGGCTTAAATTGTTCATTTCATGTTTCTTTTTACTATGGACTTGTGCAGACTTGTAAAGAAGGACTTGGGGTCCCATTTTGGTCTTTATCATGTTGCAAAAGATCTATTCTGTGAATTTCAGTATTTCAGCTCATCAAAAACAGAAGCATGAGTATGAATTAAAGTTATCATATTACTCAAAACAGTGTAGTCTGTCATGGAGAATTCGTTGCTGACACAAGCTGCAAAGTATTTTATTGTTTCGTAAGTTTTTCCATCACTCAAACCAGAAAGCCACGTTAACGGATGTTTTATTGTAGATAATACACGATAGGTAGGTGTACATTTTAAATTATAACTTGAAGTCTAGCTTGAAACTAAGTCACTTGGTGCAACCGGATAATTATTGGTATTTTGGAAAATTGAACGTAGGGACAATTTAGGTTCAAGCTAGACCAAATTGAATTCAACTCGAAATTAATTCAACCGGTGCAACTGTCAGCTGGCACTTGTTAACCTTGCTTAGCCTTAGGTTAGACATTGGCCAGCACATGCATACAAGGCACAGAAGAGCATATCAGCTAAAAGGAGGTTTAGAATCCTTCACTTGGTTGGTGAAGTGCACACTAATATTGCTTTGAGGAAATGTATGACCGTGTCCTTTTGCCTGCACTGCCAATAGCAGTTGTAAGCTGTGAACAACAGACAGCTACAACCTGGGTTCACGTGGTCATGGAAAACTTGGAAAAGTCAGTAAATTTGAAAATACAATTTCCAGGCCTTGGAAAAGTTGTTGAAAATTACGATTTTGAAAAAGTTGGGAAAAGTCATGGAAATCTGACCAAAGTAGCATTAATTCTGCTAAAGATTGATTAAACAATAAAAACAAAAGCAACTGTGGGTGTATCCTTTACGGTGGGGCTTTAGTGCATACATGCATACATGCAGTGGTTTGTCTCGGTATGCTTGCATGTGCCTCCGCTGCAGTGCGGGATTTACCTATAGGCTTGGGAGGCTGAAGGCTAAGTCCTCAAAATCTAGGGGGCCTCCGGCAAGGTATATAATATTTTTGACACTGTCATAGGCCTTTCTTACACATGCTGTCATAACGCACTGTAGTCTCTAAACAACCCTTCAGTAATTTTCCTTGCATTCAATTTCAGAATAATACAGCCTTAAGCTGATGACGTGACACTAGCATTGATTTCTATATTGATTTTGTCCTTCCAGCAAAGTAGTGAGATAGATAAGTTGAAAACACAGCTGTGTAAGTATCTGCAGAGGACGTTGCCGTTTTCATAAGTCAGGTTAGTAATAAAACTACGCTGATTTATAGTGTCCTTGTTTACGATAGGAAAAATTGGACTCGTTTTGTAAACGGTTTTTGGAAGCAGATTTGATTCAGATTTTGCAATATAATTGTCAATAAGGAACAATTCTTTAAGAAAACTTGCCCAAATATTATACAGAACATTTTTCATTTTTGGATTTTTTTCTTCACTGAAGTGGACCCATTTTGTCAGAGCACCCCTTCATGTTTCCTTTCTAATAACTGTTGAAGATTAATTTTACTTTTTATTTTCAGATTCTAATCTGAGCATGAGTAAAAGGGTTGAAAGTGGTGCTAGCAAGCGCAAGAGAAAGAGACTTAAAAATGATATGGTAAAGAAGTTAAGACCAATCACTGCTTTCTTGCATCAGCCCTGGCAGAAGCAACAAGTGCCAGTGGTGAAGCAGATATATTGATACTAACACAAGGAAATCAGTGTGGTGGAGCTATCCAACCAACTAATAACATTCAATCAGAAGAAAACCTCCCAAAAAGAGAAACAGCGAAGCAGGACACAGAACAGCAAGCTGATTATGAGGAAGCAGCCATGATGCCGGCTCAAAATGAAAATATAAAACTAATTCAAGAGTCATTTACTGGACAGGGAGAGGCTAAAGAGCTACAAGAAAATAGTGTGGATAGTCAGAATTTTCAGCTCACACCTCGTCAGGTAGGCCAAGTCCAATGTATTCCAGACTTAGATATAGATGATGCCAAACATATATCTACTGTAACAGATGCTGGTTTGTGGACAGAATTATCACATGAGGAAGTATCCTATTGGGTAGAAAGTATCCTATTGGGTAGAGAGGGGCCCCTCTCAAGTTCGGCATCGTTGTGGACCATTTTCAAATTCCACACAAGTGTACAAAAAACAGTCCATGTTTTGCACAAAAGCTCCTTTTCAGCAAAAGTCAATGGGGAAACATATAGCGGAGAGTGGCTTGTGTATTCTCCCTCAAAAGGCCGGCTTTATTGCTTTGTTTGTAAACTCTTTCCAAACCTTGCATCTTCTGCTACAGCTTGAGCTTCTGAAGAGTTTGATGATTGGCAACACTCCTATCTTATCCAAACTCATGAAGACTCAGAGAAGCACAGGAATGCCATGCTGATCCACCTAACATGGAAGAGAGGACGAACGTTAACGTCAAAGCTAGAGGAACAAATAAAAGCAGAACAGCAGTACTGGTGGCATGTCATGGAGAGAATTATCGCTGTAATATGCACTCTTGCAGAACGAGGCTTATCATTCAGAGGAGACACTGAACAATTTGGATCTCCAAATAACAGCAATCATCTTGGTCTTTTAGAACTAGTAGCAAAATTTGATCCATTTTTACTGGCTCATATCAATCGGTATGGAAATTCTGGATCAAGAAATCCCTCTTATTTGTCAAAAACTGTATGTGAGGAAATGATTTGACTCATGGCACAAAAAAAAGACAAAAAAGCTAAGGACACAATTTTGGCTGAGGTGAAAAAAGGATATTTCAGCTTGTCAGTAGATTCCACCCCTGACATTTCACATACTGATCCATCCATCCATTATCGAACCGCTTGTCCTGCTCTCATGGTCTTAAATGGCGACTCCAAAAAGTTTTTTTTCTCCCCAATTGTATCTGGCCAATTACCCCACTCTTCGGAGCCATCCCGTTCACTGTTCCACCCCCTCTTCCAATCCGGGGAGGGCTGCAGACTACCACATGCCTCCTCTGATAGATGTGAAGTCACCAGCCACTTCTTTTCACCTGACAGTGAGGATTTTCGCCAGGGGGACGTTGTGATGGGAGGATCATGCTATTCCCCCCAGTTCCCCCTCCCCCCTGAACATGCACCCCCAACTGACCAGAAGAGGCGCTAGTGCAGCAACCAGGACACATACCCACATCTGGCTTCCCACCGGCAAACATGGCCAATTGTGTCTGTAGAGATGCCCAACCAAGCCGGAGGTAACACGGGGATTCGATCTGGCAATCCCCGTGTTGGTAGGCAACGGAATAGACCTCTACGGTACCTGGACACCCCTCAACAATGTACATTTAATCTGTACCGATGGAGAAGCTGTGGCCACATGCTTAATCCAACACAATCTGTGTGCTGTCACTAGGGAGACACTACACAATATTACTCTTATGATGTGTCACTGTCACCAGTCTGATTAACGGGCCAGTTGCTGCATGAATTTGTCAGGGATTCATCAAAGTAGTTTACTCTTACAAACATAAGTTTATCAAACACCACACATGGTGGGCGGCACGGTGGCCCAGTGGTTAGCGCTGTTGCCTCACAGCAAGAAGGTCCTGGGTTCCAACCCCAGGGTTGTCCAACCTTGGGCGTCATCCCAGGTTGTCCTCTGTGTGGAGTTTGCATCCTCTCCCCATGTCTGCGGTGTGTTTTCTCCAGGTTCTCCGGTTTCCCCCACCATCAAAAAGACATGCATGTTAGGGTTAATACTGCTGTCTGTGCCCTTGACCCAGGCATGGCAAGACAAACTGGAGTTGGTCCCTGGGTGTTGCACAGTGGCTGCCCACTGCTCCTAGCTACACAGCTAGGATAGGTTAAATGCAGAGCGTAATTTCCCCATGGGGATCAATTAAGTATCTCAAATCAAATCTCAAACTACACTGAGTGAAATTTTGATCCAACTATTTACACTGCATCAAAATAAAGTGATTGACCAAAGCTGTTGTTGAAACAAATGTTCTTTTTTAAATGGTAAATAAAGAATAAATAGAACGTGTTTGCTAGAAGATGTTAAAAGCTGAGCTGCAGTGTGGATATGAATTCCCCCTGTGGATTTTCATTGCATCGCTAGTTTATTCCATCACTTGCTGCCTTGCTGATTACATTTTCTTTCCTCTCATTCTCTCCCAATCTTACTGTAGATAGAAAATTCCATAAATTGTATCTGTGTGTGTGTGTGTGTGTGTGTGTGTGTGTGTGTGTGTGTGTGTGTGTGTGTGTGTGTGTGTGTGTGTGCGTGCTCATATGTTTTTGGTGTATGAGGGCTATTTATTATGAGTATTTGTTCATGTGCATATACACACACTTGTCAGCCAGTAGTAGGCTATGGGGGTGTTGCTCATATTCTTAAGCAGAATAGATGTGAAATACACATTACACAACATGTTCCCATTCCAGAATAGTGATCCATCAAACCCTTGCACTAAGCATCTGTACATAAACCTCAATTATGCTAATGCTAATCCCTGGGACATTGATGTGAGTAGGCAAGGAGGCTAACAGCTAAAGGCTTTGATGTGTGCTGCCATTTGGCAGGGCCTCCTAAAAGACTAGCATTGGACCCCAATCTCCACCAGGGCTTAAGGAGTGAAAACCGGTCGGGTCTTGTCTGTTTTCCCACTGATTACAAGGGCTTAGGGGGCTTCTTTTTATTTGCCACTTTGGTATGGACCCAATAAGGGGTGTCAGGTCTCTCCATTGCTGCTTGGCAGTTATTCTGTGCTCAGTTTTTGGCTTTCTTTGTTCCACTTATGCCTACTCTGTGCCAAGCCTCTCCTGTTTTTTGTTTAATTTTTTCCTTCCCCTTTCATTTGGTTACCTTCTACATGCATATATTGATGGCACTTTCTCTTATTATTCAAGATAGAGCAATTAACAGTATGGGACTACACAGTGTCGGCACTATTTAATTAATATGGATTAGTGCTTTCCTGATTTCCGCAAGTGACTATGACTAAGAATCCTAAGGATCTTGATGATGTGTGATAATCCTGATTTACTCCTGCTCTCCTTGCTGAAAAATACCATGGCAAAAGTTGGTGTTATCCTTTTTGTATCATGTATTTAAGCCCCAGTCAAAGAGAAACCTTCTCCAGGGGTAAAAGCAATGGTATAAAGAGAGGAAACCCTGGCACAAAAACATTAAAGACACCAGGCCTCCATTTCCCCAAATCACATTACACATTACCACCTTCTTTGTCCTGTAGCATTATGGGAGAAGGATGATAATATCACTAAGATGCTTTCTGTAAACCCGGCACAGAGCACTAATTCCACTTCTATTGCTTACAAAAGGATGTCGGATTCTTTTTGCAGCAAATAGAAACATTGTTTGCAGTGATTCTGTCCTAATAACGGGGAGTGGTTTTAGTGTTTTGCTAGTACTTTGCCCTTTTTCTCATCTTGTGTTCTAATTTAGCAGGGCTTTTAGGAAAAATCCTACCACAAGGCCACAAGAGAGGGATTAAAGCTTATTTTCAATAAATGAGTCAACACGTGATAAAAAAGGAAAAAAACTGCAGACAGTTTGCGTAACAAAGGAGATTATGAATATTTAAGAAGGATTTGCAAAAATAACTGAGGTTTGTTCTGATTTCAGGGGCATGAACTATAAAACACAGGCGTAACCTCTCAGAAATGAACCAATAGAGACAGAGAACCATGAAGGTCCATACAGGAGGGGGCGTCCGGGTAGCGTAGTGGTCTTTTTTGTTACCTATCAACATGGGGAATCACCGGTTTGAATCCTCGTGTTACCTCCGGCTTGGTTGAGCGTTCCTACAGACACAACTGACTGTGTCTGCGGGTGGGAAGCTGGATGTGGGTATGTGTCCTGGTCTCTGCACTAGCGCCTCCTCTGGTCAGTCAGAGCGCTTGTTTGGGATGGGGGGGCTGGGGGGAATAGCATGATCCTCCCACACGCTATGTCCCCCCGGTGAAACTCCTCACTGTCAGGTGAAAAGAAGCGGCTGGAGACTCCACATGTGTTGGAGGAGACGTGGTAGTCTGCAGCCCTCCCCACATCGGCAGAGGGGGTGGAGCAGCGAGCGGGACGTCTTGGTAGAGTGGGGTAATTGGCTGGATACAACTGGGGAGGACAAGGAGGAAGAAAAAAAAAAGGTCCATACAGGAGAACCTTCCTTGCTTCTTTTTTTTTTTATTCCCAGCAAAGACCTATTGCAGTGGAAGTATGTTAAAGTTTATAATTGCCTTTGAGTTGAAATAACTGCTCGCAAAGGTCCTTAGTCAAGAGGTAATGCATTTTTTATGCATATTCATTTAGGGTTAATAAGCCTAGAGGTCTTTCTACATGGTTGGGGCAAATAAAAGAAACATAATAATGACATTTACCAAGGCATCCAAGATAACAACAGTGAAACATTGTTGTTTATGACGTTTAAAACCATTTTTGTGAAGCTATATAGAAATAATTATCCATTCAATCTTAAAAGGTGTAACAACCCTTGTGGTGAATTTGAACAAGGTGTTAGTTTTGTTTAAAATGTTTTTTTCCCAAGCTGATGTTCACCTTTTTGTGAATGCAAACAGGGTAATTTATGCTTTGTGGCTTTCTGGTATATGGAATAAAGACCACTTTGACACCGGGTTCCTAACAAAAGAGCCACAAACGCATATCTGCATGTGCACATACACACCATTTACACTCATGCCCAAACGCGCATGCACACACACACACACACACACACACACACACACACACACACACACACACACACACACACACAACCTCTTATTCCAGTTCCAGTTCACTGCTCTTACATTTGCTGATTTACATGATCTAAATAGCAGAAGGATTTTTAACAAAAAGCTATAACTCTCATCTTCCTGGGCTCCAGTATATAACCTACAATATAACCTGTGAGGAAGAGCAACAACCGACTGGGGGCTTTGCCAGACATACACTTAGATAGGCCTTCTATCAGGGGTGTAATCTCCAGGTATAATGGCAGATGATTGAATTTTAAGAAACTGCTCAAATTTTAGAACCAGTGCTTACAGCTTTAGTATACTGACCAAAAGTGAGTCCTGTCCCTTCCTACCTTTTTCTCTTGATCTATTTTCCACCTCTCTCCTCAAGGAAAAATATGCCATTTTATGTGTATTTCCTGGAAGTCAAATGTCTTATCTTGGTTGCCATTTTATATTTCAGTCACAGCAGATGGCTTTTTGATCACTCTTGGACCAAACTCCATGACCTCAGTATGCACTTCACTCTGCAATTGGACCCTGGATTTCCTGACCAACGGACGGCACAATCTGTCAGGTCAGATTGCTACACCTCCTCCACCCTGACACTGAACACTGGTGTCCCACAGGGCTGTGTGCTGAGCCCTCTCCTCTACTCCCTTTACACCTATGACTGCATTCCTGTGCATGGTTTCAATACCATAATCAAGTTCGCAGATGACACCACGGTGGTAGGCCTGATCAGCGACAACAACGAATCAGCCAACAGGAAGGGGGTTTAGCACTTGGCTGTGTGGTGTGCCAAAAATAACCTGACCCTCAACACTGGGAAGACCAAGAAGCTCATCATGGACTACAGGAGAGCTAAAGGCTGTGACCACACCCCAATATTTACATCAATGGGACTAAGGTAGAGCATGTGTCCAGCTTCAAGTTCCTGGGTGTCCACATCTCCGAGGACCTCTCTTGGAGTATCAACTCCTCCAACTGGATCAAAAAGGTACAGCAGCATCTTTTCTTCCTGAAGAGACTGAAGAAAGCTCACCTGTCTTCCATGATCCTGGTGAACTTTTACCGCTGTAACATTGAGAGTATCCTTACCAACTGCATCTCAGTGAGGTACAGCAGCTGCTCTGTGTCAGACCGGAAGACCTTGCAACAGGTGGTGAAAACTTCCCAGCACATCATTGGCACCTAGCTCCCCTCCATTGAGGACCTCCAACACACATGTTGTCGGTGGAGGGTACGATGCACCATGAAGGACACCTCTCACCCAAACCACAGTCTGTTTACCATCCTCCCATCCAGAAGGCGCTACAGGAGCCTTCACTTCTGCACCAGCAGACGTTACCCTGCTGAACTGTAGTCCACTGCATTAGCCCCCCACCCCACCCCCTTGGGCTGTTATATTTGTTAGGATTCTTGTTCTTGTTCTTGTTCTTTTTCTGCTCTTAAAGTATCTGAGTCTCAGAGACCGTAACAGCTACAGTTCCCAAACTTGGCATAGGTTGGAAATCGCACCCACTACCCAGACAAAAATAATTCTACCAATTGACCTCACACTTTGTGCTATTGCAACAAAATTTGGTGTACATATGTAGATATGATGTCTGAGTGACCATGACAAATTTGGTGCCATTTGGCCCATAGGTGGCGCTATGTAAATCTGATAACTTTGAATAAAAATTTAAAACCTTTTTATTTCTAGCTGTCATTCTGTGCAGTAAAAGCTCCATTCCAATTCAGAATGTTCCATGTTGCACACTGATCAAACACATATAGGAATGTGTTTGAAACGCATAGTTCAGTGGTGTCCAACTCTGCTCCTGGAGAGCTACCCTCTGCCGGTTTTCGCTCCAACCCTGATTTAACACATCTGATTCAATTAATGAAGGTCTTGGTCAGTAGGTAATTAGTAGAATCAGGTGTGTTAAATTAGGGTTGGAGTGAAAAATGGGAGAATGATTGCTCTCCAGGAGCAGAGTTGGGCACCACTATCATAGTTTATTACTTATGATTTATGGAAACACAAATACCTGCAATAACTTGTTTTTAAACTGAGCATTGTACTTAAAAAATATTTTCATTTGTCTTCTTCTTCCTCTTCTTCTTCTTCTTCTTCCACTCCTCCTGAGATTCATATTTGGCGTTATTCATCTTCGACCCTGCCCATTGCCAGATTTAAATACTGTATACATACTGTACATTATTCATTCCATACTGTATTCATATTCATTGGTATTCCATATTACCTCTTTACACTCATATACACTGCTCAAAAAAATAAAGGGAACACCTAAAAACACAATATAGACCTCGATGAATGAAATATTTCAGCTGAAAATCTTTATTTATTAGACAGAGGAATGTGTTTAGAGCAAAATAACCTAAGAATGATCAATGGAAATCAAAATCATTAGCCCATTAAGGTCTGGATTCAGAATCATACTCAAAATCAAAGTGGAAAATGAGAACATAGGCTGATCCAACTTCTGTGGAAATTCTTCAAGACGATTCAAAATGAGGCTCAGTAGTGTGCGTGGCCTCCACGTGCCTGTATGCACTCCCTACAACGTCTGGGCATGCTCCTGATGAGACGACGGATGGTCTCCTGAGGGATCTCCTCCCAGACCTGGATCAAGGCATCGGTCAACTCCTGGACAGTCTGTGGTGCGACATCGCGTTGGCGGATGGTACGAGACATGATGTCCCAGAGGTGCTCGATTGGATTCAGGTCTTGGGAACGTGCAGGCCAGTCCATAGCATCAATGCCCTCGACATACAGGAACTGCTGACACACTCTGGCCACATGAGGACGAGCATTGTCATGCATGAGCAGGAACCCAGGGCCCACTGCACCAGCATATGGTCTGACAATGGGTCTGAGGATCTCATCCCGGTACCTAATGGCAGTCATGGTACCTCTGGCTAGCACGTAGAGGTCTGTGCGGCCCTCCAAGGATATGCCTCCCCAGACCATCACTGACCCACCGCCAAACCGGTCATGCTGGAGGATGTTGCAGGCAGCAGAACGTTCTCCACAGCGTCTCCAGACTCTCTCACGTCTGTCACATGTGTTCAGTGTGAACCTGCTCTCATCTGTGAAGAGCACAGGGCACCAATGGCGAATCTGCCAACCAAGATGTTCTCTGGCAAAGGTCAATCGGGCTGCACGGTGTTGGGCTGTGAGCACAGGCCCCAATTGTGGATGTCGGGCCCTCATACCATCCTCATGCATTCTGTTTCTCACTGTTTGAGCAGAAACCTGCACATTAGTGGCCTGTTGAAGGTCATTTTGTAGGGCTCCGGCAGTGCTCCTCCTGTTCCTCCTTGCACAAAGGACCAGATAGCGGTCCTGCTGCGGGGTTGTTGTCCTCCTGCGGCCCCCTCCACGTCTCCTGGTGTACTGGCCTGTCTCCTGGTACCTCCTCCATGCTCTGGACACTGTGCTGGGAGACACATCAAATCTTCTTGCCACAGCACGCATTGATGTGCGATCCTGGATGAGCTGCACTACCTGAGCAACTTCTGTAGGTTGCAGATACCGCCTCATGCCACCTCTAGTGGTGAGGGCACTAGCAAAATGAAAAACTAACCAAAGATCGGCCAGAAAAGATGAGGACAGGCAAATGGTCTGTGGCCACCACCTGCAAATCCATTCCTTTTATAGGGGTTGTCTTGCAAATTGTCTAATTTCCACCTGGTGGAAATTAGACAATTTACCAACAGGTGAAATTGATTCACAAATCAGTGTTGCTTCCTAACTGGACAGGTTGATATCTCAAAAGTGTGATTGACTTGGAGCTACATTGCATTGCTTATGTGTTCCCTTTATTTTTTTTGGGGCAGTATACTTAAAACCTTGCACTTTGCTATTTTGCACTTTCTGGTTAGATGCCAACAGCATGGTGGTGCAATGGTTAGCGAGGTTGCCTCACAGCAAGAAGGTTCTGGGTTTGAGCCTCGGGGTAGTCCAACCTTGGGGGTTGTCCCAGGTCATCCTCTGTGTGGAGTTTGCATGTTCTCCCTGTGTCTGCATGGGTTTTCTCTGGGAGCTCTAGTTTCCTCCCACAGTCCAAAGACATGTAGGTTGGGGGGGAGCCCTGTGTGATGGCCTGGCGGCCTGTCCAGGGTGTCTCCCTGCCTGCCCCCCAGTGACTGCTGGGATAGGCTCCAGCATCCCCGCGACCCTGAGAGCAGGATAAGTATTTCGGATAATTGATGGATGGATGCCAAACTGTATTTCATTGTCTTAGTACTTGTACTCTGTGCAGTGACAATAAATTCGACTCTAATCTAATCTTTTGAAATATTTTAAGCATATAACACCCTGGATTTTGGAGTGATATAAAGCTATATCACCTCAAAATGCACAATGAATATTTTGTACGTCCTTTTTTTTAAGTTTGTTTGTTGTTATTATGGCTTCTGTTATACTTACATATGTAGCACCAGAGAGCCTACAACTACATTTTGTTGTGCAATCTTATATTGTATAATGGCAATAAAGGTGACATTGACTTTGACCTTTGCCTATAAGGTATTAAGTGGTAGTGTGCATTCTTGTGTCAATATGTGATGTATGTGCAAGCATTTATCACTTATATATTTTTATCTTGTCTTAATTTACCCAGGAAAAGTCCCCTCGGCACACATGCTCTTTTCCAACCCTGCGTCAATTTCACACAGAGAAAGTTACTCCTGGCAGCCCCTGCTGTAGTACTACAATCTTCTGTTTACCATTAAAACCAATCGTGGGGTTAATATGCCTTGCTCAAGGGTACAGTGGCAGTAAGATAGTTGCAAAGGAGGTGGAGAGGGTTTTTCATGTGTCTTCCCCTCCCAGATTATTCCAGCCAATTCAGGGATGTCAAATGGGCGACTTTGCAGTCACAGATCCATTTTCTTCAGGCAGGGCTTGATGACACATCTTAGAGCATCAAGACATGCACAATATCTCTCTTCATCAATGGCAGCATGTTAACTAAATGACTAATTGATTGCCTGACTAATTGGCTGATTGACTGTCTGTCTGAGTGTCGGTATGATTGAATGTCTTGATTGGTTGACTGTCTGAATGCTTGCCTTGCTGACTGATTTGTTGACAATTATCCTCAGTGACAGTATCACATTTATCTAATTAATCAGACACATATGCTGCAACAGCAAGTCGTTAGCGAGGAAAAGACACTAACATGAGGGCTGATGTTGTAGATGTGTGTAGGACAAACGGATTTGAGTCACTGTGACATACAAACTGATGCCAATGTATTTCAATAGCAAACTTGTCCTTTATGCTTTTAGTTTTTTTGGCAGCTCTTTTGAAGACAGGTGTCAAGAAAACAAGGCAACGGCCTCAAGCGCTTGATTTCTTCCATTCTTATGTGGGAGGTTTCCTGCTCAGCAAGACTGAGAAACTTAGTCACATAGTTACTGTTGGCCCAGCAAAGCAGTCACTCAGTTCAGCCGGTCGGCAAAACAAGGCAAGTGGCAGGCAGCCCTGACATCATCACCCCTCAGCTGACACAAACCTGCCTTGATAGACACTTTCAAGCCTCCATCTCTCTCTCTCTCTCTCTCTCTCTTGTTCTCTGTCTGTCTTCCGTATCTGAACTGCCCACTCACATTTTCTTTCGCTTACGTCGGCCTCTTGTTATTTTTCTGTCTTTTATATCTCTCTTCAAGCCTTTCAAATCTGACACATCTGTCTCATCTCTTCATCTTCTCCCTTGTTTCCTGTAACTAGCCTTTCCCACTCTGCTTCGTATCACATCAGCCAGTAGTGCCTGCAATAAGAGGGAAAGACAGTGTGTGTGTGTGTGTGTGTGTGTGTGTGTGTGTGTCTAGTGGGTCTTGCGTAGCAATCCCAGCAGCAGCAAGCTGTCATTAGAGTAAGCAGAAGAGGACCCTTGTGGCTTGGTTCCATCAAATTGTAATCCTCAGCACAGTATTACCATGGCAGGGTCACCTCTTCACCACTGCTCTAGGGCAATGACATGGGGAGCACACACACACACACACACACACACACTCTCTCTCTCTCTTTCTCTCTCTCTCTCTCTCTCTCTCTCTCTCTCTCTCTCTCTCTCTCTCTCTCTCTCTCTCTCTCTCTCTCTCTCTCTCTCTCTCTCTCTCTCTGCTTGCCACTATTTTCAGTTACTATTGATGTGGTATTGTTTTCCTTGACATTTCTCCATATTACCTGGCAAGTACCTCTGATGAATCCATCCGAACAGGCCAGGTCACGACTGTTGTTATGAATAATTTACCATGGGTCTCTTTCTCCCTCTTATCCCTAATTCCTGTCATCCTCCAAGCCTCATGGGGTATTGGTTGGCTAGGGGGAGAGATAGGGGGAGGGGGGGGGTCCTGTGTTGTTCAATCTGACAGACATCATTATGAAACCCTGAAGAGTGGCATGATAAGGAGGGTTGTGTGTGCGCATCTCTCAATTTGTGTTTTCATGTGTGTCTTTGTATTGTGGCCTTGTGGAGGCAATGTAATTGTCTATTATTTTCACAGTTAATGTGATTCCGTTGTTGCCAATCAGGCATTCAAGTATTATAGGCCTACTAATTACAAAACAAAAAAAAGAAACTGAATTTTCTTTGGTGTCCTTGTTGTAGCAACCCGAGTGGGACCGAACCACATGATTTGATATATTTTGCACGTCTTTAGCTCGAAAATAGGCATCTCAAACTATGTCAACTTTGCATTAAAAATATCATAATTGACTGAATGACACTCAGTGACAACAGTCATAAACATTCATAAAGACTCCTTCATGTTCATGACAGGTGTCGTGTCATGGTTATGACTGTCACGTCAGTCTTATGCATGCACAACCCTTCAAATCAAGTGTTACACATTTTTCAATACAGTAGACAGCATGAATGAACATGAATTATTGTTGGTGGAATAATGTACATATATTCTATGTAACATAAGCAGATCCTGCATCCTCGTGTAAATGGACATCTGTTTTCTTCCATTTGTATAACTTTATTATTTTAGTCTGCAACTGTTCAGGGAGGGTGGACAGATGATATTTTGTAGCAATGCCTTTGTTCAGTTGTTGTTAATGTCTGAGCATTTGCTGCACAGCCACAGAGTTGTACTGTTGGCCACTCCGCCAGTGCAATTGGGAGCGAAGTGCCTTGCTCAAGCCCTCTTCGAAAGCAATTGCTGAGGCGTGGGAGACTGTGTGTGTGTCCCTCATTTTCCTTCAGAAGAGGAACCAAGTGTGCACGCAACTAGAAAAAAAATATTTAGGCGTAAGACAAAAAAATGGCTAAACATAGTACAAAAGAGTGAGGTCTGCAGACTCATGCTCCCAATAATTATTCTATTTCTCTCAACTCAGTGAGTTTATTTATTTCTCTTAACTCCCAAGTTAAGAGAAATAAAATGATCATAGGGAGCATTTCAGAAAAAAGAAAAAGAGTGGCATGGTGGCCCAGTGGTTAGTGCTGTCGCCTCACAGCAAGAAGGTCTTGGGATTGAACCCCAGGGTAGTCCAACCTTGGGGGTCATCCCAGGTCATCCTCTGTGCGGAGTTTGCATGTTCTCCCTGTGTCTGCGGTGGGTTTCCTCCGGGTGCTCCGGTTTCCTTCCACCTTCAAAAAGACATGCATGTTAGGGTTTATACTGCTGTCTGTGCCCCTGACCGAGGCAATGGAAAGACAAACTGGAGTTGGTCCCCGGGTGCTGCATGGCAGCTGCCCACTGCTCCTAGCTACACAGCTAGGCTGGGTTAAATGCAGAGGAAGAATTGTCACATGGGGATTGATAAAAGTAGCAATAAAAATTTTTTAAAAAAGTGTGCAGACTTCACCCTTCTTCCTTGTCAGATTTTCCCAGCTGGTCCGTCAGCCTTTTGGTCACAATTTACAAAAAGAAACATGTCTTTTACAACATCACAAGACATTTAAATTTGCATTTCCACATATTAATTTAGGATTAGAGAAACATTTTAACTTACTGTTTGTTGTTTTTTCTGTGCTTTAATAGTCATTTGTGTAAAGACGGTTAAGGACTGGTGACTCGACAGTCTACAGTGACATTCGGCGGTTGCAGTTTTTTTTCTCAGACTGAAATATTTACTCATTTCAAGACCTCGGGTCACTGCTTTAGGCATTATGTTGTTGCAATCCCACTGAAATTGGAGCTGTCACGCTGAAACTAAAGCACTCAGGGACAAGGTACGCTGTGAGATGCATATTTGAGAGCGGGGGGGGGTGGCGGGGGAGAGACAGAATGCTTGTTTCCGTGTGTGCGGTCTCGGCTGGCAGGGTGCGTTTCATCATGTCATTAGCAGTCTAGCAAGCTGAAATGACTTTTTCTGCACCTGGGAGCATAGCCGTTTCAGATCAATGCTTGTGGCAGTTCTTAAATCAATGAGCGATGCTTTAACTGTGGGACTCATCTGCAAAGCAGGCTCCTGGGAGATGAGAAGAGGAGAGAGAGAGAGAGAGAGAGATAGTCATAGAATGAGGAAAGAGGACAAATAGAAAAGGGGGGAAGAGATAGAACACAAATTGTAGAGTCGGGAAGGAAAAAGGATAATGAAAAAAGAGATACAGAGACCTGGGTGAGAGAGAAAGAGGATGCATTAAAGGGGGTGGCTGTGTGTGCCTGTGTGTAGGAGAGCGAGTGTGACAAAGACTCAACCATAAGCATCGACCTCTATAATTGCCTTGTTCCACAGCCCAATTCAAATAGCCTGGCACTGAAATAAACGCCTGTTTGATGAGGCAGGTGAATCTCTGTGACCTGGCAAACCTCCATTATTCTCTCTCCCTATTTCTCCATCTCTCTGACATGCAAGTGCAAGTAAGTGTGTGTGCATATTGGGAGAGTGTGTGTGTGTGTGTGGGGGGGGGTAATGCGCAGGAGGTGGAGCGTGAAAAAGGTTAGGGAGAGAAATTGCATCACCAGAGAGTGGATCGATGAGAGCGGGGCCTAGCTCCCAAGGCCAGATGTATTCACCTGGGTAATGATAGTTATCTGGGCCGACAGGGTGAGTGGCTGTCTCTGTGTGTGAGTGTGTGTTGTGTGTACAGTAGTTTTGTGTGTGTGGTTACGGAGACACATGGAGCACTGTGGAGGCAAAATTTCTGGCTGACTGGCGGTCTGGTTGGGGTGGCTCACTGATTTATTGGCTGGTGATTTCATGAGTCTCTTTCTCACACACACACACAAACACACACACACACACACACTTTCTCCTTGTGTTCATCTTTCTTTGGCTCATGCAGCCTTTTTCTTTCCTGCCATTTCCATACTTTGTCTTTCCTCTCATTCATTTTCTCTCTTACGCCCCCCCCCACATCATTTCCCCCAACAGGGCTGAAAAAGTTCCCTTTATTAATTCATAAAAACATATTACACAAATGATTGACTCTGATATGCAATGGCGCTTGAGCCAATCCCAGTGGACACACAAACACATACACGCAAACACACACTTCCACAGTGTGCCTGTTGCCCCTCGCCCCCACGCTCCCTCTGGCTGTCACGCATCTCTCTTCTTTTAGCAGGCGTATGGAGGGGGGCGGGGGGATGGGGGGGAGGCCAGACCAGGATGTGTTGTGATGTGTTAATAGCCAGAGCTGCGGCTCGCCTTGGGCTGGATGGGGAAGCTTACACAAACATTCCGTTTTGCCTCTTTTCCCCCTTTTTCTCTCCTTCTTTCTTATCTCTCTTCTGTCCCTCACTCTCACTCTTGTTTTGTTTTTTTATCTCTCTCCCTCTCTCTCATTTCTTTCCTCCAATCATCTCAGACTATGTGTCATGAAGACAGCCGTTTTTCCAGCCATTTTTGCTTGACATTCATCTAGGCCACCCTGTGAGTAGGAATGTGTGTGTGTGTGTGTGTGTGTGTGTGTGTGTGTGTGTGTGTGTGTGTGTGTGTGTGTGTGTGTGTGTGTGTGTGTGCTTCTTTATCTGACTGTGTGAGTGTGTACGTGTGTGTGATTCAATTCATCTGTTCAAAGAGGGGCAAAGGGGGTGACACATGATTGCTCTTATCGAGACTTGCCAGACGTGAACCACAGATTTTAGGGGATCCCTCTTTCACACACACACACACACACACACACACACACACACACACACACACACACACACACACACACACACACACACACACCTGTACACACACACACAGCATAGCAGTCATTTTGTGCATACACAAACACACATATGTGCATACAAGCAAACTTCTTTCTTCTTCTAATGCTCCATCTCCCCCAACCTCTCTCTCTCTCTCTCTCTCTCTCTCTCTCTCTCTCTCTCTCTCTCTCTCTCTCTCTCTCTCTCTCTCTCTCTCTCTCTCTCTCTCTCTCTCTCTCTCTCTCTCTCTCTTAAAATTGGCGGGAAGTGTGAAGAAGGAATGTATGCTCAGATATGGATTGCTGGGATTGAATTAAAAACATTAGCTTTGGGGCATATGGCTGAATCCTGATGATGAGGCCATCAGGGAAAATGGATAAAAAATGGGTTTTTGCTGCCAGTGCCTTGAAAATCCCTGACTAATGGAATGAGAGAAGGCAGAGAAAGATTGGGGAAGGGGGATGTCACACATTTGAGAGAGTGGCTGGATGGTTAGAAAGAGATGGCATTGTGTGGTTTTGTGTGTATGTGCCAATGTGCCTCCATGCACAAGGTCTGCATAGGCGTATGCGTGCATGAGCCTGTTCATTCCTGTCTGTTTATGTGAAAGGAAATAATAATAATAATAATAAAGAATGAAACAAATGCAGCCCAGCATAAAGGACTCGAATGAAACAATATTACAAGCAGCTCCAGAATTAATATGCCTTTAGCTTGGCTAACAGTGCAAAGGGAGCAGAGAGATTATTTCCAAATAGCGCCTGCGCACACACACCACACACACACACACACACACACACACACACACACACACACACACACACACACACACACTTGTGCTTTGACACAGCAGCTGTATACACACCTGCACAAGTTTCCTGGCAATATTATCAGAATTCCTCTGATTCAGCAGAGGCAGGTTAGGCCACAACCTTAGCTCACTTTGGGACTTCTAGTATTTTGCCCATATGCCCATAATATGTGTTTCTCATGCCGGTACTTTTTCATGCCCGTTGCCCACCACACTTTATCCCACATGATCTCTTGAGAGTTTCTGTTGACTCAGGCATCCAAGCATGGAATTGGCGGAAGCGTCATTACAACTGGGCTGAGGTGAGCCCTGGCACCTTTTGTCTGCTAAATAAGTTAGATTTAGCCATTGGCATTTAAGGTCCTACTAACAGTGCTCGATTTCCGCCTGTGAAATGGTGCCCTGGTTGAAAAGGTAAGGATGGGACTCGGCAGGTGGCATCAAGCCCTGCTCTCTCCTCTATTGATGGTGGACATGTGATTTGTCCACTTGGCCAAGCTCTGATTGGCATGACCACCCAAGCATTAGAGACTCAAGATTCAATATTCCTTTATTTGTCATTTTTGTTTACTTGTATACACAAAAACGAAGTGTTATTCCTCCCAGTCCAAAACAGCACAAACAAGTAGCGAGTATGTCTAGAATAAAAACAGAATGAGAAAAGATAGATTAGAAGGAAAAAACAATCAGCAGCACCCGAGTTACAATAAATATAAATATCAGCATCAGAAGAAAATATTCTGTTAAATATCCATTGTTCAAGTTGTCCAGTCTCGCAGGTCCAGGACTGATATGTACAGTAAGAGTTCAGTGTTAAAATGACTAGTGCTTGGGTATTAGAGGGTAAGTGAGGGGAGTGGGCATACTCATGGGGGGGCACAATATGTTCATGATCCTGACTGCGTGGAGAAAGAAACTTGTTTTTCATCCTACTTGTTCGGGTTGTCATCATCATCATCATCATCATCATCATCATCATCATCATCATCAGTTCTGTAACCTATGGAGGTCGTAGGAGCACGGCTGGTGCCTCAACAGTTTGAGTCATCATTGTGTTTCAGTAGGGGGAGTACCTGGTGGTCCCTATCTCCTCTCCAGGTATGGATGGCAATTGGTTCACAGAGGAACTCATCCGCCCTTTGACAGGTTTCATTTTTAGTCCTCCTGGGTATCCCACACACCCTCCTCACAACAACCCAAGGATTGAAGTGGGGGTGCCGGTTTTAGTCGCTGATGACCTGACGGTTGCAGTTTAACGTCATACCCAGGGACACGTTCGGGTTGTGGCAGGAGGGAAAACAGGTGGTAGGACAGGTGATTGGGGACTCCAGTGATGCTAGAGACTCTGCTAATGCAGCGTTGGTTGTAAGTCTGCTGCAGGGAGGGAGAGGAGGGAGCCAATGATTTTCCCCGCTGTCTTCATTATCCTGTTTAGTTGGTGCCAGTTCGGTCACTTTGCAGTTACTGAATACTCATGGTCCTCCTGATGCAGTAGGTCAGAATACTCTTTTGATGGGCTCATAAAGGTGATGAGATGGGTGGGAGGCGCTGTTGGAACTTCTACCAATGGCTGTGGTGTTGATTGATGGGGTCAGGTGTTCAGCCAGAAAACACCCCCAGGAACTTTGTGCAGCTGACCCTCTCCACAGTCCTACCTACCATCAATGCTTAGCAGAGGGTGATGATGCAAGTGGGCCCCTCCTGAAGTCAATCATCATCTCCTTGGATTTATTGACATTGAGGACAAGATTGTGTTTCCTACACCATGCTGTCAGCTGCTCCACCTCCATCTTTTATGCAGTTTAATCTCCATTACTGATGAGACCCACCACCGTGGTAATCAATTGGCAAACTTAATGATGTGGTTTGAATTGAAGGTGGCAGTGCAGTCATGCATTAGCAGGGTGAACAGCAGGGGGCTCAGGACACAGCCCTGTGGGGAGCCTGTACTCACTAAGGTGGGTTTCGATGTGTGGTTACTAACCTTAACTGTCTGCTGCCTCATTTTTAGGAACTCAAGGGCTCAGTTGCAACTGCCCATGTCAATGTCCAGTAGCTTCTGCACCAGCTTTTGAGGTATGATGTATTAAATTCCATGCTGAAGTCAGTGAAGAGAACTCTGGCATAGGTGTTCTTATCTTCCAGGTGGTTCAGGATAAGGTGGGGTGTGGTGGATATTGCATTCTCAATGGATCGGCTGGGTCAATATGTAAACTGAAGGGGTCCAAGTTAGCAGGGAGGTGGGCTTTGATGTGCTGCATGATGAGCCGCACTAATAATTGTGTTACAGTGGGTGTTAGGGCCATGGGATGGAAGTCACTCATACAGGCAGGGTTAGACTTCTTGTGTACAGGAATGATACTGGCGCTCTTGAGGCAGGTGGGTACTACTGCTTGACTGAGTGAGATGTTAAAAAATGTCTGACTCAAAGGGGTAAACACAGGTCCTCTCTAATACATGACACAAGCACTGGGAGCCTAAATACAGTGTTTATCTCTGTTTGATGCCTTGTCTTAATCTCTATCTTTATCCCTATTGTAATACATTTTGGTCAGCCTTCTGATGAACAAAGGCCAGATGGTTAACTGGAAGCAAAAAGCCCCGAGTTCCCATTCAGTGAGATGTGAGAGGGAGATGTGGGTGCTCCCTTGTTAATATCCTGGTTTCCTCTACAACCATTGTGGTTAGATTCTCTCTAAGAGGTGGGCAGTCCTACCCCCTCATCTCCTTGGGCTGAATAGAGGCATCTGACATCAATTGACACAGGATTTAAATGTGCAATCAGGCTTTCTTAAGATACGAACAAAATTAATAAATGAATGTTATCTGTGGGTAGCAGAGCAGGTGTCTTTGCCAGGCCCTTTTTTCTTCCCTTACTACTTCTTTTTATGCAAATGACAGAGGAGACAAGAACAGGGCTCTCGGTTTGAATGGGATTTTGACATGGATGATGGTGTCCTTTGTGTGTGTGTATGTGTGTGTGCGCGCATGTGTGTGTCTGTGTATGTGTGTGTGTATTTTTGCATCATATATACATTTCCTTGCTACAAGTTTTATTTTGGTAGTATTGTGGTTTGCGTAGCTGAAGCATGTTGCTGATGATGAATGTATGTTTGTGTCTGTATCTTATTTAGGGGATGCATTGAGCATGTGAAAATATGTGTGTGTGTGGGGGGGCACACGCACACGCATAAGTGCCACACGTGTACGTGTGTGTTCTGTGTGTGGTATTTACGTTTGCCGTGTTTGGTGTACATGACTAAATGTGAAGTTATGTGTGTTTGCACCAGGGAATTGTAAAAAAAAAAGAAAGAAAAAAAAAAGCAACCATTCAGTTCTGTTGGACTTCTGCATTGTTGTGGTGGAGTACCAATTGAAGGAGTAGGGAGCAGACATTTTGAACTGCTGCTATAGGGCTTTTTTTTTTTTTTTTGCTCATGTATTTATGGGTATATGTTGCAAAAGCAGAATCCATAGAGAGACAGATGTCTGTTTTCCCCAGAAAGTTGCCGAATATTGCTGGCCTTTGAATATGTCCACATTTTTAACGTTCTCATGGAAAAATACCGAAACCCATGCAACATCATAAGTGTCCATGAGTGGAGAGTAGATTTGATCTACAATGACATTCAAGCACGATAATTAAACATCTCAATTTATCTCTTGTGATAAGATCAGAAGCGTTTTTGCTCCTTGCCACAGGGTTAGTAAAGTCATTTTCTCATAATCACTTCCTGGTTTCTGTCAAACTGTAGCTTATGACGTCATTCACGCTATTGACATCTCGGCATCACGGGTTATGATAACATTTTCACAGTTTTTTTTAATCTCTTATCAAGGCTACAGAAACATGATGCCCAGGACCAAATCTAGCCATCACAAACAGAGATTAGGACCCATCACTGATGTCAAAAGCAGATTAATTTACATGTTATAAGATTTTGAATTGGACTTTCGAGCAATAAGAATTCTTTTTGTCACTACATCGCCCCTAGTGGCTGTTTTCTTTTTTGCCCCCCCCCCCCCCCCCGAGAATCTTTGGTCTTGGTCTCCTGGTGTGCACGTACTGGATCGCTAAAGAGAAAACGGGTTTGTATCCATTTGTGAGCTTAAGGTTTGATATTCCTAGTGAGGCTTAATACGGGAGGCACATTTTGCCAATTATGTCTGAATTGTAAATTAGACAGAGTGAATGAAAGAGGAAAAAAAAACGGGGGGGGGCAGGGGGGCAAGCAAGAAAGAGAGAAAGAAAATGAAATACAGGTGGCCAGTGTGTCTCTCCCCTTCCCACTCTCCCAATATTGGTCTCGCACAGCAACAAAGAGATAGCAATCAGCAGGAGATGCGTATTGAAGATGAAAGCAGGGAGAGAGGAGCAGGAGAGAGCGAGAAAGGAAAGCCTCTTAGGGCACCTCCATCAGCCTGTCGTTAGGAGGGTAATGAACCCAGCGCCACTGCTGCTAAGCAACAATGACACACACATGCACATACACCACGTGCATCCACTTTCCACGCTCAATGCATGTGCGCGCGCGCACACACACACACACACACACACACACAACAAAAAGCTTTTAAGTGTCCAAATTCGACCTCTCAGACTATGAACAAACCCTGTCTTTCCAATTACAGGTGTTTTTTATGCACAAAAACCATGATGCATGCACTTCCTGGGAACAAAGAGAGAAGATCATTTGTCTTACCTTTACTTATACTCTATATTTCCCTCAGGCTCTGCGCCTTATGTGTACTTCTACACACATTCTCATGACATGGATGACACTTGGATATACAGCATAAACTGTAACAGGGGATTAGATTTGGTTGTGAATTACATTTTCAGAGGTAACACAAAATAAGCACTGCATTGTTGACTGAGCCTATTATTTTTTTATGAATATTTCAGCTGGTGTGCCCAAAATGTTCGAAATATCGCCACATTTGTGATGAGATTACTTGTGTTTGTATTTTTAGCACTGGGTTGCATATATAGTGTTAGGAGCGTCCATATGCAGCCAGCTCTGACTGACTACAACGACTTCTCGTTCTCTTTCTTGGCAAATTTATACAGTGAAGCCCAACGAATTCAAGCCGTCATTTTAGTTCAAAAATAGTTCATAATGGGCGTCCGGGCAGCGTAGCGGCCTATTTCATTGCCTACCAACACGGGGATCACTGGTTCGAATCCCCGTGTTACCTCTGGCTTGGTTGGGCATCCCTACAGACACATTTGGTTGTGTCTGTGGGTGGGAAGCCAGATGTGGGTATGTGTCCTGGTCGCTGCACTAGCGCCTCCTCTGGTCAGTCGAGGTGTCTGTTCGGGGGGGGGGGTCGCGTGATCCTCACACGCGCTACATCCCCCTGGTGAAACTCCTTACTGTCAGGTGAAAAGAAGCTGCTGGCGACTCCACATATATCAGAGGAGGCATGTGGTAGTCTGCAGCCCTCCCTGAATCGGCGGGACGGCTCGGAAGAGTGGAGTTATTGGCCGAGTACAATTGGGGAGAAAAAGGGGGGAAACCCCCCCCCCCAAGAAAAAGTTCAAAATTCCAAAGTATTCCTTCAACGTTGGCTCTTTCAATATTTCCTGTTGTCGCTGCCCAATTGCAGCAGTGGCAGTCCTCAAACAAGCATGTTGGATAATTTGCTCCGCTTTTCCTTTTACATAGTTATTCATTCATTGCCTTCAGAATCACAAGCATTTCTACTTGCCATCCTGTCTAAAAACTGTTTGGTGTTTTGAGACTCCCTGAATCCAGAGTGGATTCATGGGCTGAGTTGTCAAATAATTGGGTGAAAATCTAGGTGTGTAATGTTGCGCCATTAAGGATAATCAGATAGCAGCTCGTGACAGCTTCTCCAGTCATAGCCATGCCCTTATCATGACGGCTGCTCAATAATCCAGCTGAGGAAACACCAGGAAGTTGAACCGGTTCATCTGAACACAACGTTTATTGGGAGAAACTGCAGGTATCCCCAGGTGTCCTCGTTGTTTCAGAAATGTACTAACTATAGCTGGGATTATTATTAGTTTTTCTATGAAAATAGCAACGTCTGTTCAGCTGCTAAACAAATAATTATTTCTCGAAAATACGTTCTCCAACTTTGCCATGAAATGCGTGTTGTAATGTGGAAACATACATACAAGGAGTCCCATTTAATCACTACAACACAGCTGATGAAAACATCGGTAACGCAGTCATTTGCTCACAGCTATTTTCATTTAATTTCTCTGCAACATTTCAAAGGTTACATTTCATTTGCTTTAGTTTGTTGGAAACCTTTGTTTCTGTTTGTCTCTGTCTCTCTGTGGTTTAGAGAAGTATGAGGACAACTTGCTTGCAACACACACACACACACACACACACACACACACACACACACACACACACACACACACACACACACACACACACACACACATACACATAGGAACATGAACAGACATATATAGGGACAAATGTTGGAATTTAGATACTTTTATTGACACACATTCAAGAAACATACAATGACTCGCAGATGAATTTAGACACTTAGACACGCTGGAAAGACAGACTGATGCGGTCACCTCAGATGGGCTCTTCCTGTCACAGTGGGATTGTAACCCATGAGCTTCCCACCTCAACCTGAGCTTCCTTTCTCTATGTACCTGTAACGAAGGTGAGCTTTGTGTTTGTACATGAACGTGTTTCTTTCTGTGTGTGTGTGTGTTTGTGTGTTTGCATGTGTACATTAGTTTGCATGTCTGTGTGCATATGTGTGTGTGTGTGTGTGTGTGTGTGTGTGTGTGTGTGTGTGTGTGTGTGTGTGTGTGTGTGTGTGTGTGTGCGTGCGTGTGTATGTAAACAGAACAAGTGGGGTGTGAAAAACAGGTGAGAAGGAGATAGAGGAAGTGTGTGTATGTGTGTGTCAAGAGTGAGACAGAAAGGATAGATAGGAGAGAGAGAGAGAGAGAGAGAGAGAGAGAGAGAGAGAGAGAGAGAGAGAGAGAGAGAGAGAGAGAGAGAGAGAGAGAGAGAGAGAGATTTGTTCTGCCTCAATGCACATCAATCTGTTTGACTTGAGCCCCAGATTGTATGGACGGTGTGAGACCTTCATCCATCAGCACATTAGAGAGAGGACACAGAAGGCTGTTCTCCAATCAAGTGTTTGCATGTAGGTGTGTATAAGGGTGTGTGGAAAGGGAGGACACCAGATGGCTAACTAGCATGCTGGTTGCAGCAGACAGATAGGGATCCCAGTGGGGGTCTGACCTTTGCCCTCTAAGTGTTGGAGGTGTTGACTGCAGGAGGAGCAGGGTTAAGGATGGCCAGATGTGTTGGCTTATGAGCAGAGATATAAAAATATGGTCCAAAAAAGTAAAAGTCCTAACTGTGTATTTGATTCATCCATGTACTAAACCAGCTGACCTCACCTTCTAGTTTTCCCTAATCCGCTTGTTAATGCATGCATGGATGAAGTAAAAACATGGTTAGGGTTTTTACCCCCTGGACCAGGATTTTACAGCTCTGCTTATATGAGCTTCTGACAAGGACAACTGACACATACTGTACCATTAGTATATTTTCCTCTTGTTGCTTATTTCCAATACCATTTAGTCACATAAAGGATTAAATAGAACTGGCGATTTGTTCAAATCTGTTCATAACATCTCCATAAGTGTCTCCCATGGTGCTTGGCCAGATGTATCCGAGCATATGTGCTCCAGTTCACATGGTGTCTTACTGACAAGTAGCAGCGAGCCTATCTGAGCCTTAAAGGAGGAAACTCAAATGAATTATCCATGTAAATGGCTGGTTTAGTGCTCCTCAGAGGACTAGCTGCAGAGTTCTTCAGACGGCATTTCAGCAGTTGATACTAGAGGATCTGAAAACGTAAAAAAAAAAAGATTTGTTTCCGTTGCCTACCAACACGGGGATCGCCAGTTCGAATCCCCGTGTTACCTCCGGCTTGGTCGGGTATCCCTACAAACACAATTGGCTGTGTCTGCGGGTGGGAAGCCGGATGTGGGGGGGGGGACTGGGGGGAATAGCGTGATCTTCCCATGCGCTTCGTCCCCCTGGTGAAACTCCTCACTGTCAGGTGAAAAGAGGCGGCTGGCGACTCCACATGTACCGGAGATGCATGTGGTAGTCTGCAGCCCTTCCCGGCTCGGAGTCGCCAGCCACTTTTTTTCACCTGACAGTGAGGAGTTTCGCCAGGGGGACGTAGTGCGTGGGAGGATCACGCTATTCCCCCCATTTCCCCATACTCCCTGAACAGGTGCCCCGACTGACCAGATGAAGCGCGAGCGCAGCACCCAGGACACATACCCACATCCGGCCCCCCACCCGCAGACACAGCCAATTGTCTGTAGGGATGCCCGAACAAGCCAGAGGTAACACAGGGATTCAAACCAGAGATCCCATGTTGGTAGGCAACAGAATAGACTGCTACGCTACCTGGATGCAATAATTGAAATGTTATTAGTTTGATAATACAGACAGAGAATTATCCTGTAATTTTATGTTTTTTTTGTTAATTTTTAGATATTATTTTTTAGTTTCGACTTAACCTGTTATGTCATATTCTTTAGCTTTTTTGAGGTTGAACTGATGACTAAGCATTTCATTGCCAGCAATGCCTGCCACGCTGGACAAATAACACAACTTTAGATGTGGGGAAACTGCTATAAGACAAAAAAACAAAACAAAAAAACTGACATGCCCACCGACCAACAGCAGACACATAAATTAACATCAGACCCATTACAGTGACTAGCGCACAAAAAAACAAAAAAAAAACAACACAACCACAAATCACTTACAACCATTACAACACAATGATATAATGCCTTTGAAGTTCATTTTACCTCAATTTCTCAAATAAGCATGAGTAAGGTGAGTCACACTTACAGCCTCCTGCTCAGCTCGCAGCGTGCCGAGCTGGAGTGCATGGTCTACGATCAGTCCATCAGTGTGAATGACTTGAGTTGAATCACATGTCATTAGCCAGCCAATGGCCTGGACAGATTATGGGGACTTGGTGAGAGGACCCTCTCATAAACTACATGACATGAATACAGATAGAGGAGACATGGGACTTACCTGGTTCATCTATACATTTAGTTTTGAAGTATTCTGAAGTTGCAAATATTGTGATGTCTGGTAGATCAGGTTACAGCTACCGGTTTCAAAGCAAATAATTTGACACACACTGTAGATCAGTGCTGATTTCAACCTGCAGTAAAGATGGAAGAAAAAACGTCATGTCCATATCGCCACGATCTGTTGTGGCATTCATTTACCAAACTACTTATTAGGTAAAATGCACTTTTTTCAATGTACATTAGTATAAATCATAGGCACAGTGGTTTCTACTCTAACCAGAGTAGAAAAAGAAGTGGGAGGCCGCGTTGCACAACTGAGCAAGAAGATAAGTACATTAGAGTCTCTAGTTTGAGAAACAGACGCCTCACAGGTCCCCAACTGGCATCTTCATTAAATAGTACCTGTTAGAGCCTGTTTGTGCTGTCCTCTGAAGGGAGTAGTACACACCGGTGTAGGAAATCTTCAATTTCTTAGCAATTTCTCGCATGGAATAGCCTTCATTTCTAAGAACAAGAATAGACTGTCAAGTTTCAGATGAAAATTCTCTTTTTCTGGCCATTTTGAGCATTTAATTGACCCCACAAATGTGATGCTCCAGAAACTCAATCTGCTCAAAGAAGTGCCCATCCAACCAATCCAACTTGTGGGAGCTGCTTCTGGAAGCGTGGGGTGCAATTTCTCCAGATTACCTCAACAAATTAACAGCTAGAATGCCAAAGGTCTGCAATGCTGTAATTGCTGCAAATGGAGGATTCTTTGACGAAAGCAAAGTTTGATGTAAAAAAAATCTTATTTCAAATACAAATCATTATTTCTAACCTTGTCAATGTCTTGACTCTATTTTCTATTCATTTCACAACATATGGTGGTAAATAAGTGTGACTTTTCATGGAAAACACGAAATTGTTTGGGTGATCCCAAACTTTTGAACGGTAGTGTATATATATAATATTTCACCAGTCGTCACCAACAAGCGTCCTGAGGATGTGGGGTGAGCTGTCATAGTGAGTCAGACATCACCCAAACACACGTGTGGACACACGTACACACACAAGAACCCACATGCATCCCCAACACACACACACACACACACACACACACACACACACACACACACACACACACACACACACAGCTTGATGTCTGTCACCTTCCCTGGAGAGATCAGGCAGCCATACACATGGCTCAGTGCCCCTGAAATCTTCATCCAGAGACAACCTAGTCTAGTGTGTGTGTGTGTGTGTGTGTGTGTGTGTGTGTGTGTGTGTGTGTGTGTGTGTGTGTGTGCGTGTGCGTGTGTGCGTGTGCGTGCGTGCATGTCATTGTGTGCCTGTATGCGTGTGTGCTTGCTTGCATGTGTGTTTGTGTCAGCCCAGGCATCAGTCCTAAAGCTCTCCTACTTCACCAGCAACTTGGGGCCTTTTTAAACCTCTATATCACAAAGCTTGCTATGATTCCATCCCATTTTACAGCTGCATGTGAACTAGATGTCAAATAGTGCTTTCATTTTCACTCTCCCATCTCTTTCACTCAAAGTGCTGATCAAAGGCGTAGGTGATATCAGCAGCCACCCAGGGCAGCAACTGGCTGGGGGCGACAACAGAACGATGTTTTATGATCATTTTTAGCCTATATTTTACAAAGTAATATACTTTGTGCCATTGTGCTGCCCATCACCCCACTCCATCTGGCGGGTGGAGCGGGCCGGGGGATGGATGGTGAGCCAGGCTCTGTACAGTTAGATTAGACTGTCCAGCATGAAGGCAGGTGAACTAACCAAATCAAGCCCCTCTCTCCATATAAACAAACCAGAGTTTGTGTATAATTTCACCTCATTAACTGATTAAATATTCCAAGACTGTCAGAGAGGCAGATTAACTTGTTGAGCAGTTCATAATGAAGCATTTCAAGTGATCAAATGCACAGTATTGAAAAAAAAAACAGAGAATGTGTTTCATTCATTAAGTTACAGTTTTGTCATTTTTGATAAAGCGCAACATTAGAAAACTTGCAAACAAGTATTTCCATGTTGATGTTATATTCATGTCTACCACTCTGTTGAAATTCCTATTAGAACAGAGAAAGTTATCTACAGACGCAATTGGCCGTGTCTGCGGGTGGGAAGCCGGATGTGGGTATGTGTCCTGGTCACTGCACTAGTGCCTGACTGCACAAGGGTAAATCGGGGCACCTGTTCGGGGGGGAGGGGGAACTGGGGGTAATAGCGTGATCCTCCCACGCACTACGTCCCCCTGGCGAAACTCCTCACAGTCAGGCGAAAAGAAGCGGCTGGCAACTCCACATGTATCGGAGGAGGCATGTGGTAGTCTGCAGCTCTCCCTGGATCGGCAGAGGGGGTGCAGCAGCGACTGAGATGGCTCAGAAAATAGTTATTGGCCAAGTGCAATTGGTTGGGGAGAAAAAGGGGGGGGTACAGAAAGTTATGGCTGCAGGAACAGGTAATAGTTATTAACAGTCACTGTGATTATTAGGAGTAAAGCCTGGTTAAAATTCTGCCGTTATTCCCATGTAATCATAATGGCATGTGGTAACTAGAAGGTATTGTTGAAGCATCTGTGTTATCATGTGGGATCTTAAATTGATTTGTGCTGCTGGGGTGGCATCAAGAGACGTCGCCCAGGATCACCTCAGTTCACACTTACACACACACACACACACACACACACACACACACACACACACACACACACACACAGTGTTGATAAATAATCACCAGCCAATAGTGGGGCAATACATCATTAACAGAGCAGTGTGGCGTCATGGAAATTTTATGTCTATCGCATCCTTTAGTGCATTGGCCTAAGAGTAGAGATAGGCTTGGATATCTATGACAGCTGGCTCCAATACAAGGCCTGATTAAGAGGGCAAATGGTTTTTTTTAGTCCTGTCATTGGTGTTATTCACCAGAAGACATAGTAGAAGAACATATTCTTCGCATTATCACACCCTATCATTTGCACCTTGTTCCTTGCTGACTCAAGTCATGAAGTTGTTTTACAGATCAAGTGACCCCTGACAGCACATATAATGCAAGGATCCATCCTTTTTTCCTTCATTCCTTCCTCTCCTCTCCCCTCACCCATCTTGAACCTCGGGCATTTGACCTGCAGCACTACTTAAAGAAAAGATCAGGGATACACATATAACATAGTGTGAGTAGGTGATTATTGTGTGTACTAAATTTCAGCTGTATCTGTTATGAGCTCCGACACTGAGGTTCTCACAGCTTTGTCTCTGTTATCTACAGATTACTGCACCGCCATGATTCTCTAGACTCGTCTACATGTCCAGATGGGGTCATTCGAGGGAGGCAGTTTGTGATCAGACTCTGGCGCTGATTGTAGGTGACAGGAACACTGCTGGCCAGGGGGGCATGGGAACAGTGGCGTGGTAAATGGGGAAAGGTCATCACCATGCTGCTCTGAGCAGCATCACGATGAGACGGTGATAAAAGAGCCAGTGAGCATTACAAGGAGACAGGCACTGTGATTCTGTTTTTAAACATCGTTTTGGTCATATGTCAGTGAAGATATCAGTCTTAAGTAATACAAAATACAGCGCTGATGAAAATAGCCTACTACCACGGCTATTTTTAAGCACTGATATATTTAGTCTATTTGTTGATTAGGTTGGCTAGTTATGTCCCTTAGTTAACGAATCAGTCACCCAATCGGTAAAAAGGCAAATCGACGGTTGTTCTTTTTAAGGAAGTTGCAAAGTTTTTTTTAAACTTTATTTATAGGTTTTTTTTTTCCCCCAGAAAATACACACACAAAAATCAAAACATACAACCCCCCCTGCCCCCTCCCTTGGACACAAAAAAACCAACAACACACAAGTCAGAGAAAAAAGAAAAGAAAAACAAACAAACAAAATAATTAACTAAAAATGTAAAAAAAAATTGAAACAAACAAAGAGGCTTTGTTTGTTACAATTGGAACCACTCAATAGTCAGACAGTACATATTAGTACATATTATGCACACAAACATGCACACATATACAGGCACAGAAATATATACAGTATATGCACTTATTTATACACAAATAAAGAGATACCCATATACCCACACATCTCAATACACATATTTGAGTATAGGAAGACAGGCTCATCAACAATAACACATGGATAAGGCACTTATTCCAGCTAAATTATCCTGAATTATTAAAGCATCACCAATTCTTAGTCCTAATACTTAGAATAAAAGGGTAGTTGCTGTAATTGGGGAGAAAGAGATCTATTCTGGTATTTCTAAAAAAAGATCGCGCAAGAGTGAATTCTATAAAGGGAGACCAGACATCTATAAATTTCTGACCGGACTTACATCTGTTGTATCTGAGTTTTTCTAATGGAATTAAATCCAACTTGTGAATGACGGGGGCTTATCAGAGTTCCAATTGCGAAGAATAAGTCTCCAGGCTTGAAGCAAGGCAAATGCTATAGTTAGCTTGGGGTGTAGTGATGTCTACGCCCTCATTGGGAACTCCAAAAATGGCCGTGATTGGGCTGGGGTTCAGTTGTTTTACAACAAATAGGTGAGAAAGCTTCGAAAGTACAACCCCAAAATGTAGTCAAAAATGGGCATTCCCAAAACATGTGCCCAACTGTGGCTGGGTTCAGGTGGCACCTAATACAAGTAGGATCGATATTGGGACAGAATTTGGACAGTTTCTCTCTTGTGTAATGTAAATGATGTAACACTTTGAATTGAATAAGGCGATGCCTAAGGCAGAGAGAGGTGGTGTGAATGTGCTGTAAGGAATGTTTCCATATCTCTTCAGTGAGCTCGATGTTTAAATCCTGTTCCCAGGCTGATTTTGTTTTGTCCAAGGAAGGTGAGCCAATAGCTTGGATAATCTTACATATTTTAGAAACATTTCCCTTGATATCCGGGTCCCAGTCCAATATGATGTCTAATATGGTCTTTTCCTGCAGGGCAGGAAACGAGTCGTGTTCTTTGGCAAAGCTGCGGGCCTGGAGGTATATAAAAAAGTGTGTCTTCGGTATATTATGGTCCTTTTGGAGAATTTCAAATGAAGCAAAAATGCCATCTACAAACAGGTCACTAAAAAAGTTCAAACCGTTGTTATGCCACATTTGAAATGCTGCATCAGTCTGGGAAGGAGGAAAAAGATGGTTATGTGTCAAGGGCATATGGCCGCATGTACTATTGAAATTAAAGTGTTTTCTGAATTGATGCCAAATTCTAAGAGAGCTTTTTATCACAGGATTATTGACCTGTTTAATAGCTCCCCTGGGTAGTGCAAAACTCAGTATGGATACTGGAGAGACTTTGGGATTAGAACGGTTCTCCATAAAGACCCAGGTAGGGCCACTTTTATTCTCAAACACTACAATCCAGTAAGTTAATTTAACTATGTTGGCTGACCAGTAATAAAACATAAAATTAGGCAGTCCCAGGCCTCCCATTAACCTAGGCATCTCCAAAATGGTTCTTTTTGATCGGGGCCTGGATCTATTCCAAACAAATGAAGAAGAGATGTGACTGTCAAGGTCACAAAACATCGATTTAGGTAAGAAGAAAGGAATCATTTAGAACAGATACAGGACATGAGGCAGCACTGTCATTTTAATTGTATTAAGCCTGCCTGCCAAGGAAACCGGTAGTGAGGCCTGTTTTACAAAATCTAGTTTTGTACGGTTTAGTAAGTTTTTAAAGTTATAGCCATATAGATCGTTATAAGATTGCGTAACAGCAATTCCTAGATAGGTAAATGAATGGTGTTCCAGCTTAAATGGAAAGTTATTGTAGTTAAGATCTGATGCTGTTTGGTTAATAGGAAAAAGCAGACTTTTAGAGAAGTTTAATTTATAGCCCCGTAGTCTTCCGAAGTGGTGAAACATAGCTATAAGCCGAGGTAGGGATTCTACTGGATCAGATATGTAGAGAAGGAGGTCATCTGCATAAAGTGAAACTTTATGGGTAGAGCCCCCCTCACGATGCCAGCTATCTTTTCTTCTGCTCTAAGGGCTTAATAGCAATATTAAATAAATATAGAGCTAGGCCGCAGCCTTGTCTAACACCTCGATGGAGAAGAAAATAGTCTGAACATATAGAATTGGTTCGCACTGACGCCTTTGGGGTTGCATAAAGTAGTCTGATCCATGTAATGAATACTGGGCCAAATCCAAATCTTTCCAGAACAGCCAGAAGGTACTTCCATTCGATCCGATCAAAAGCTTTCTCAGCATGTAGGGAGAGTACAGCTTCTGCTTGCTTGGTTGAATGAGAAGAATAGAGCACATTAAACAGTCTATGAATGTTGTAGAAGCATTGCCTACCCGGTATAAAACCTGTTTGGTCAGGTGCAGTGATGGTAGAAATCATAGTTTCAATGTGTTGGGAGAGGATCTTGGTGAGAATTTTTTTAGTCAGAACACAGAATGCTTACAGGCCGATAGGCACCACAGTCTAATGGGTTGCTGCCTTTTTTGATAGAACTGAAATTATTGCCTGTGTCAACGTTTCAGGTAGCTTTTGTTCCAGTAGTGTTTCTTGGTATACGGAGCATAAGATGGGAGATAATTTTGAAGAGAAAAAATTATAAAATTCTATGGGGAACCCATCTGGCCCTGCTGCTTTGCCGCTTCGCATCGAGTTAATAGCTTGAGTGATTTCTTGATATGTAGCTTCAAGGCTGCTTTGGGCTTCTGGGTCCACCATTGGAATGTTTATTTTGTCAAGGGAAGCATTAACCTTGGAAGTATCCACAATGGCCTCTGTTGCATAGAGATTACAATACAATTCTTTGAAACGGTCATTAATAGTTTTGGGATGTATGGACGTCACGCCAGGTGCCACATGTATCTCTGGAATAGCTCTGTTAGCCTCCGCTTGTTTAAGCTAATGGGATAGCAGTCTACCTGTTTTGTCGCCATGTTCATAAAATGTTTGTCTTGATTTAAATACAAGGTGTTCAGTATGTCTGATAGACAAGTTGTCAAATTCAGTCTGTAGCAGTAGTCGTTCCTTATATAATTCAGATTTGGGGTCAGTAGCAAATCTCTTGTCTATATATCTGTTATCTGAGTAGACAGTTCTGAAAGACGTTTTGTGCGTTGTTGCTTCTCAAAAGCCAAATAAGATAATTTGTCCTCTAAGGTAGGCTTTGAGGAATTCCCAAATTATTGTGTATGACATATCATCGAGTTAATGTCTAGATAGGTATCAATTTGCTCATTTATAAACTTGATGAATTTATCACTGGACAGCAACAATGGATCTAGTTGCCAAGTGCGCTGCGGTGCGGCGCTATTGGGGAAACGCATATCTAACTGAACCGGGCTGTGGTCAGAGATAACAATGCTGTGGTACTGGCAATTTGTGACTAATGGGAGAGAACCGTTATCGAGCAAGAAAAAAAATCGATTCGTGAATATGAGTGGTGAACTCCTGGTTCTGTAGAGAACCTAGGTTCTATGAGCTACGGAGTAGTGCTATATTTACATATTGCCCTCTGACCTTGCCTCTGGCGATGCTAGGCTCTGAAATTCACCGCTCATGCGACAGCATCCCCTAAGCCCCGCCCACAACTGCACTTGACATGCGTCACCACATCACTCGTCAGTTCGACCCACCAAAGCCTCCTTCAAGGGACCTCAGCAGGCGAGCAGGAAAATATAGCACTACTCCGTAGCTCATAGAACCTAGGTTCTCTACAGAACCAGGAGTTCTATTATCGCTACTCCGTAGTGCTATATTTACATATTGCCCCAACTACGGAGTAGCGGCGGACTAATGCCCCTCGCCTGCCACCCGCGCTGAGGACAATAAGGGGAACAACACCTCACACCCAGTACTCAAATCCCCCCTTTGGCCGGCTAGTATATCACAGAGGGGAGGCTCGCATAAGGGGGCGGGAAAAAAGAGAAAAGGGAACGTAACCGTTCCAACTTTCCATATACATATACACATAGGCTATAGCCTATATATAATATTCTTTTTTTTTCATTTTATTTTAAATGAACTATGTACAAACGTCCGCGCTCCCGACAGGAGACACTTGCGTATGGCCGGAGCGCATTACGCATCAGTGCGCCTCGCTGTGCCAAGCACAGCACCGGTCACTGTCATAGCAGACTGGTCAGTTAAGTAATGATTAATGAACGAATGTGGCGAAGACCACATCACCGTTGACATAATAGACTCCATCGCCACACCAGCATAGAGAGCCACCGAAGCGGCTGTGCCCCTCGTAGAGTGCACTTTAAACCTGGGTACTTCTCTACCAGCCCCCACATAGGCTTGGGAGATCCCGGAGCAAATCCAATGAGAAAGCCTCTGGCTAGACAGCGCCTCTCCTTTCCTGCCCGTCGCCCCGTAGCAGACAAGGACCTGTTCAGTCTTTCTGAAAGGACCAGTGCACTCCAGGTAAACCCGTAGCGCACGAACCGGGCAGAGGAGATGGAGCCTCCTCTCCTCCTCCGAAGAGGGAGAGGGATAAAAGGCCAACAACACCAATGGCACCCGCTGGTAACGCGCGGTAGACTATCACCTTTGAACTGTCCACGGCAAATTCGATGCCCTCCGTGGAGAGCGCGCACAGTTCGCTGACCCTACCCAAAGACACCAGGGCCAGCAGGAGCGCCACCTTGGCCAACAGCCACGTAACGTCAGCCGATTCCAAAGGCTCGAATGGCGCAGAACACAACGCCGACAGAACCAGGGATAAATCCCAAGTGGCCGTGCGGTCGTTCCGAACACCCTGCCTGTTCCTCACCCCCTTGAGGAATGCCACCATACGGGGGTGAGAGAAGACAGTGTCGCCACCCAGCCTAGGCATAAAGGTTGAGATCGCTGCCAAGTACCCCTTGATCGTTTCGTAGGCTAAATTGTCAGTCTTTGTATTCCAAGAACCCCGCAACATGGGCCAAGGATGCAGACAGAGGTTCCACGCCCTCTCCCACACACCACCTAGCAAAAACTCTCCACTTGGAGTCGTATTGCGCCGATGTGCTCGGAGCACACGCGGCTTGTATAGTGGCCACCGTGGCCTCATCAAAGCCCTCCTCTCTCAGCCTGGCCCTCTCAGAAGCCAGGCCGCCAGTTGGAACCCCGCTAGAAGGGGCTCCTGTTGGATAATCCCGTCTGCCTGTGTCACAGCGTCCAGCCACATCGGGAGGAGGAACTGTGGCGCGCGCACCATGGAAACCATGTTCGGAAACCACGGCGCGCCTGGGTTGTTGGGAGCCACCAGGATCACCGACGTGCCCGTGCATCTGATCCGTTCCACCACCGCCGGAATCAGACCCAGAGGGGGAAAAGCATAGAGCAGCTCGCGTGGCCACGGCTCGATGCCCAGCGCATTCACCCCCATAGGCGGGTTGTCGCTCGGGCAGAGCGAATACCATCGTGCGCATTTGGCGTTCCTCTTGGACGCAAACAAGTCCACCTGCGCCACTCCGAACCTCGCCCAGATCATCTCCACGATAAGAGGATTGAGGGACCAGTTGTCCCAGCTGGGCCCGCCACGCGACATGTCCGCTGCCTCGTTCTGGCTGCCAGGCACATGAACTGCCCGAATGGACTGCGCGTTCTGATGCACCCAACTCCACAGGTCGTAGGCTAACACACGGCACGCAGCCGACCGCGTCCCACCCTGCCTGTTGATATACGCCACCGTAGTGGTACTGCCCGACCTGACCAGAATGTGTCGATGTCGTAGGAGAGGAGTGAAATGACGCACCGCCAACAGCACTGCCTCCAGCTCCAGCGCGTTGATGTGCGCATTGTGACTCACGGGCCATACTCCTCTGATTGTGCCGTGGCCACAGATCACACCCCAACCTCCCAGGGATGCGTCCGTGAATAGAATCACCTCCTCCGATCTGGGTCCGAGGGGAACCCCAACCCTGGATCTGCAGGCCTCTGCCCAGTGATCCAGGTCCAAGCTCACCCCCTCCAGGACCACTAACCTGTGCTGTTGGCGCAGCCGGCAGAACTGGCCCTCTCGAATAAGCCAACACTGGAGTCTCCTCATAAAAAGCAGACCCAGGGGCACCACCTGGTGAGCAGAGGACATGATGCCCAGGAGCCGACGCAGTTGACCTACTGTCACCGACCGGCCCGGGGCAAAAACTGGCAAGAAGGTCCTCTAACCCCTGCCACCGCTCCTCCGAGACGGAAGCCAGCATCCTCCCTGAGTCCAACGCTAATCCCAGATAGGTGGTTTCGCGTGACGGCCAGGGAGTGCTCTTCTTCCAGTTTACCGTGAGACCCAGGTCTGACAGGTGCGAGACCAGGCGACTCGTGCGTTCCATAGCCAGCCGGTGATCTGGGGCTATCAGAAGAGATCGTCCAAGTAGTAGGCTATAACGTAACCCTGAGCGAATAGCGGAGTGAGAGCCGCCTTGACGCACATCGAAAAGACCCGTGAGGCCAAACTGTAGCCGAACGGGAGGACTTTGTACTCGTAACACGTTCCCTGAAACGCTTTCCAGTGGCGACCCACTATCGGGACATGGAAATATGCGTCCTTGAGGTCCACAGATGTGAACCAGGCTCCGCTTGATATCATGGCTAGGAGCTGGGGGACCGTCAGCATGTGGAATGATTCTTTGTGCACCCAAGTATTGAACCATTTCAGATCTAGAATCGGCCGCATGCCCCCCGATTTCTTGGGCACGAGGAAATATCTCGAATAAACCCTATTTCCTCTGTGCCTCTCTCCACCACCTGTATCGCGTCTTTGGACAGCATCTCCAATATTTCCTGCCAAAACACCTCTGCTTCGGCAGGTGAATGGATCAGCGTCTGACGTATGCCCGTGTAAGGGGGAGGACCCTGCTCGAACTGAATCTCGTGCCCATGCCTGACCATCCGGAGGATCCAGTCTGGTACACCCGGCAGCGCCTGCCAGCGTGCGTAATGGGGAGACAGAGGGCACATGACGCGTTGTGTCTGGCTGTCGAGAAATAGGCTGTATCGCTGCCATTCCGGTCCAACCTCCGAGCTCTCCACGGAAGTGTTGAGAGGCTCCCATGGCGGACTGCGTCCCATATGGGGAGCGAATATGTGCAGGATTTTGCCCAACAGAAGGTGGGAGCGCAGAAAAATCAGCATCAGCATGCGCGCGCCCAGCACCCTCTCCGACTGGCCACAGACAGCGAGTCATGCACCCCGGTAACCCTGCTTTACGCACGGGAAAACCCAGCGCGTAACTCTGGACGCCTGTCTGATGGGATAAATTAATTTCATTCCCATCTGACAGCTCATTATTATCCGAGACAGGCATAGATACAGAGTTCAACAACCCATAACCTTGTGTACGGTTTGAAACAGAACTGATCTCAGCAGTATAATTCACATAGCCTACACCCTGTGAAGCTAGTGAACCCGTTGCCATATCTGGAACATCTTCGTTTCTTCTGACTTGCTTGCAGAGTCCGGTGGCATGTGACACAACATTACTCACTACACCATGTGCGTGTGGAATAAAAGTAGCATCGACATCACCAACATTATATGACAGACCACCCACCGTAGAATAATCTACATACGAGGAACACGAAGGATAAAATGCAGAACTCAAATCTTTATTCGTCCACATGTTCCCCTCATTGCATGGTAAAACCTTGCCACCAGTGGCCATAACATCAATACCTGCAATGTTCAAACAGGGGGTGTGGGGGTCTGTCGCGCACCGTCTGCGGTGGCGCGGATCTCCCGAGCTGGCACCCCTGGTCTGGTGCTCGTACTTCCGCTTCACGTCAGGCTGAGGACCACCCGCGCCGCCTCCGCCAGCGTGGTGGGACTGACTGTGAGCCCCAGGGGCTGGCGCGGGGCCAGCCAACTGGCTCTTGTTGTAGTTCTTGCGGCGCTTCGAGGCTCGACCTTGCCCCCCTTGCGGCTGGGGCTTCGAAGAGCCTTGAGCGCGTGCCAGAGGCTGCGCGGGACCCTTCTCTTTGAAGGTCTTAGCCAGCAGCTCCGCGTTGGCCAGGTCGTGACGGATCTTTTCCAGTGCTGGCTCAGCCACACCGAAAAGGCCGTCCGTGTTGATGGGGAGCTTGCGGATCATCTTAACGACCCCGTCCTCCAAGCGGCAGTCCTTCGTCCAGAACTCGCGCCTCAGCAGGACTGAGGAGGACAGAGCCGCACCCAGGTTCACCGCGGCATCACGGAGGAACGTGCCGATGATCTGAGAAGCCCTCCAAGCCTCGTCCAGGCGTGAGGCATCGGTGTCGTCATCCCCCTGGCTCTCACTGTCCACCGCCCGCGCCAGATGACCAGCTGCTAGACCAGCTGTGGAGATGGCCGCTGCGGAGCAGAGAACACTGAACCAAATTTGGCGCGCGTGGTCATCCATGGACGCTATGTCTGGCGAGGGATGTTTGATCTTCATCGCCGCCTCCTTGCTCTCCGGTTCGCGTAGCTTACCAGGGTAGAGCCAGGGAAAAAGAAATTTCTCCACAGTGGGGGGCGGCATAGAAGCAGGAGACCAGCCGGCAACCGTCAGGTGGTTCTTGGTGTTCACTTTAACAGTGGAGCGCACCTTTTCTGGTTCCGGCCATGTGGCTTTGATGGACTCCGGATGGGGGGGAAGGGCGGAATGTGCTTTGGGTCTTTGCGCACCTCCACCGAGGCAGAGCACGCCTGATCCATTCCGGGCGTCACCGAGGCATGGACTGGACCCTTGTGGTCCCCATCGAAGCCAAGGCCCTCTCGAGGAAAAAAGGGAAAAAGTCGTCGAACTTTGCCTCCTCCTCGGACCCTTCCTCAGGGACTTGGTAGGAGCAAGATCCGCCATCTTGAGTAGCAGCCTGCGGAACCGCCGGTGGGCACATGTGGTCCTGGCTCCCAGGGAGCACAGCAGAAACCAACGAGCCCGGCCGGGGAGGGATCTCGATCACACCGGCACCAACCTGAGTGGAAAAGGCGTGTGGAACCCAGCTCGTCCGTCGACTGAGCGGCCATGAAGCGCACACCATGCATGGTGGCGCCTCTAGGCTAGCTGCAGTCTCCCGAACATGAGCCATGCTAGGATGGTCGCTGCAAAAAGGATGGAAATCGCCAGCGTCCTTCTTCCTGTGGCAACAACTATAAAACTCGGCGAAAAGAACATCGACGTCGACGTTAACACCAGCCATAGTGACGGAGAAAACCGCACTATTGTCAAAATAGAGAAAATAGCTAAGCTAGCTAGCAATGAAGAAAAAACCCGCAACAGAGCTCAGCGCGACACGTCTTCCCTTGAAGGAGGCTCTAGTCGAACTGACGAGTGATGTGGTGACGCATGTCAAGTGCAGTTGTGGGCGGGGCTTAGGGGATGCTGTCGCATGAGCTGTGAATTTCAGAGCCTAGCATCGCCAGAGGCGAGGTCAGAGGGCAATATGTAAATATAGCACTACGGAGTAGCGATAATAGAACTGCTCTAATTACTGCCATTTCACTCTCTAAGACCGCCCTTACCTCCGTTTTCATCATGGCAACGAAGTCCACACGCAATGAGGAAAGCAGCTCACGTTTGGAGTCTTCTGCATGAGCCCCGGCGGGGTCTTCAGCATCGCGGTCTCCTTTCTCACTCGAGGTTGAGGCTGCCACGGCTGAAATAGGCCTCGGCGTACTGCGTCGGTCTTACGGCCTTTAGCGGTCCTGTGTGCCATGATACAGCGTGGATGTTAATCTAACAGCTTAATAATGCTGTGTCACCGGGTAAAATGCGAATAAAGTGCCTTTGACTTCGTTATTTGATTGTTTGTTCTGCAGAGCTAAACGATACACGTCCTATTCCATAGCTTGCTCCACAGCGCCCCCCTAAGTTGCAAAGTTTTTAATATGGACATGACACTGATGAAAATGTTTTATTCTTCTTTTATTGAGTCTGTCCTTTCTTTTTCTACGATTTGCTGGTTTTGGGGTATTAGTCTTAAAAATAGGTACAAACTGGAAACAATTGTCAAGCTATGCCATAAGGTTACTGGTGCTACCCTTAATGACCTTCAGCACCTGTATGAGTTATGAAGTGAGGGTCACCTCAAGGGCACAGGATTGTTTTGTATCCTCGCCATCCTTTACATGTTGAGTTCCAGATGCGGCCATCAGAGTGACGGTTTAGTCTACCCAAAGGTAGCCCTGATAGATACAAATTGTCCTTCGTTCCATCTGCTATTGGTTTTTCAAACAAACTATAACCCCGGATGTCGTCCATCCATTATCCAAACCACTCATCCTACTCTCAGGGTCATGGGGATGCTGGAGCCTACCCCAGCAGTCATTGGGCGGCAGGCAGAGAGACACCCTGGACAGGCCACCCGTCCATCACAGGGCGCCCACACACACACACACACACATACACACACACACACACACACACACACACACACACACACACACACACACACACACACACACACACACACATTCACACCTAGAGACAATTTAGTATGGCCGATTCACCTGACCCTCATGTCTTTGGATTGTGGGAGGAAACCGGAGCATCTGGAGGAAACCCACGCAGACACGGGGAGAACATGCAAACTCCAGACAGAGGATGACCCAGGATGACCCCCAAGGTTGCACTACCCTGGGGCTCGAACCCAGGACCCGTTTGCTGTGAGGCGACTGTGCTAACCACTGCGCCACTGTGCTGCCCAACACATATTCAGAAAAAGAAAAAAAAGTCTCAACAGTGATCAATGGCGTATCAAAAAATGTGTTGGCTGATAGGTTTCTAAGTCAGTTCACTCACAAAAACTTCAAATTCAGCATCAAAAACAAAGACATTATCCAGAAGAATTAAACAACACTGACTTTGATAAACTGATACTATCTAACATCTACTAACCGTTACTAACTGCGGATGTCACCGTGTCTCTTTCTTTTTCCCATGATTCACAGTGACAGTTTGGGAGATATGGATTTTGTGCTGTGTTTGTGTATGATGTATTGATGTATATTTGTGTTGGACTATTGTCTGAAGCAAATCATCCCCGGAGACGTTAAAGTTTTACTCTACTCTACACCAGTCACACAGTACACATTGCATTACGTGATAGAAGTACTCATGCAAGTGCAGTAACAGAATACTAATAAGTCAACAAAGAGAGTTAAATCTCCATCCATGGTACAAGTAATCAAAAGACAAACAGGGTCATGGTCATCAGATTGCACACATAATCCATAGTTGGCACTGGTGAGTTGTGGCTATTACAGATAATTTCAGCGTGGTTGTATGGTACTGCAGAGATGTGTCAGCATCTCAAACCTTTATCTGCAATACAATTAGAATTGAAGTTTATTTAGTAACAATTAAAATTAATGGTTTCAAAAATTGAGTCCAACATTTTTTTTCTATGCATGTTTTCTTCATAATAATTTCACGTCTTGGTTAGTCGTTAGTGTCTTTGATGGATATTTTCAGCTGAAACGTTATCTTTATTTTGAAATAACTGCTTAATGAATGTTCCAATTTCTTTTTATAATAGTGTGATAAAATTTCAGGTTTACACAGTGATATCTTCACTTAGGTCCATGGTATGACAAGCTAATATTGATCTGGTTGAAAAGAAAAGGACAAGGCATGGATAAATGTATTGGTCTGAGCTGATCTTACATTCATCCTGTTTATATCGACACATGAAGGGCATATTGTGTTCTTGCCCCCCCCCTTTCCCCCAGTTGTATCTGGCCAATTACCCCACTCTTCAGAGCCTTCTCGGTTGTTGCTCCACCCCCTCTGCTTATCCGGGGAGGGCTGCAGACTACCACATGCCTCCTCCGATACATGTGGAGTCGCCAGCCGCTTTTCACCTGACAGTGAGGAGTTTCACCAGGGGGACGTAGTGCATGGGAGGATAACGCTATTCCCCCCAGTTCCCCCTCCCCCCTGAACAGGCACCCGACTGACCAGAGGAGGAGCTAGTGCAGCAACCAGGACATATACCCACATTCGGCTTCCCACCCGCAGACACGGCCAATTATTTCTGTAGGGACACCCAACCAAACCGGAGGTAACACAGGGATTCGAACCGCCTTCCCTGTGTTGGTAGGCAATGGATTAGACCACTACGCTACCCGGATGCTTTCTTTTTCTTTTCATTAATTCGAATTATTACAAAAAATAAAATTCTCACAAGACCTGCCCGCATCTACCGTTAATTTTTCCACAACTTGCTTTCCCACCATAGCTTATTATGGTTGATCTACCCATGACTCTATCTTTTGCTTTCACCAGTCATACTCCAACTCTCAGTTGTTTACAGCTTTTATGCATACCATGGAGTACCATCCACCAATGTACAAGATATCTTCTTGCATTTTCTTTTTCACTTCCAGGGACATTCCTATTCTTCTACATTGTTTTCTTTCTATGGAGCCACTTCTCTCCGAACACTTCTCTTTCTATGACTGCTCTGCTCTGCTCTCTTTGTCTCGCCATTCTGCAGCCACCTCCTTATATCTTCTCTTGAGCATGAGTGGGAGCAGAGGTTTGAAGGAGGGAGTGATTGGAATTCATTATGGTCAAATGATTGCAAACTCTGGAAGCCAAGAGGCTTTTCTAATCACAGTTGAATGGGCTGGAGAGTTAATGCGGGCAGGCTGTGGAGTGGAGGAGTGAGGTGGCAGGGAGAACTCCACCACCGCTGTGGAGCTCTCTAGGGCTCTTCACCCGCCTCGAATACTGGGATTGTTCTGACGCTGAATGAATATATGAGACATTGCAATTTCACTGACTTGAAAGACTCCAAAAACCAGATAGACTCATGGCTAAGGAAAGAAAAAAGGGTAAAATTTTTCTGAAAAGCTTTATTCATTTGTTGCCTTTGCCCTGCTTTAACTATTGTAAAAATCGAAAACGCCCTTTATGTGTTTGTGAAATTAAATATACATTTTTCTCCGTATATTTTGTGGATTTTCTGTTTTTGCCTAGTATTTTTAACGGTGATATTATATTACCACATCAGCGTATTGTGCAGTATGTTGCAGTATCACTAGACGCGCTGTGTAACTTTTTGAGACTGAAACAAAGAAAAAGTAGACTAACTGACACTGATAATTGGGGTATCTGTCCAGATGTGGAATGACTGCTGCCTTCTTATATTTTGCTAGTCCTGGAATGACTTGCCCAGCTTCTTAATATCCTCCTCTCCTGCTTCTCAAATCCTGTTTGGGTCTGTTTGCTCCTCCTCTACCCGTCTGGGCATGTTGGCACCCACAACAAAGGAGCTGAATAGTTGGCTTGCAGTGGGCATCCGAGGGCTTGGGATCAGAGGAGGGGAGATCACTCGTCCTGCCATCCACTTGGCGCAGGCATTTGGGGCCGACTCAGTACAGATTAGCCTGCGGTGCTAACCTGTTCGTCTGTAGACCCTTGGCGTAACATTTCAATGCCTGGGAGTCTCCCCATAGACTTTAAAGACATATGTGCATATGGCAGATCAAATTAAAACGCTGACACTGCGATGGATTCATCTTTTGGCACCATTTTCCAAAGCGCCACCTGGCCAGTGCCGCATGCCTGTGCGCATCACAGGGTCTTCTTTGGAGATAAACTGCTTGTGTTGGCTAGGGAAACTTTATAATGCTTGCACCCAATACCATATGTCCCTGTTAGCTTGAAGAAGGCATCCATAATAATGTGCATACTATGCCAGTATGCACATTGCACATATTTTGACCACATTTTACCATAAAGTTTCTCATTCCGAGTCTGTGAATTGATGTGTTGGATGTTTCTAGACCGATTCACATATGAAGTACAATACTGTTATTGAGCACAGTTATGTGACTCATACCACTAGAAAAATCCCATAATTGATGATACCATGGCCTCATATTATCACTAGTCTAGCCCCACTACCATTGCAAAGGAGAGCAAAACACTTCAAAGAGCTTCAGCAGTCCTGACAAAGTAGATCCAATCTGACACAAGAGGGGGCAAAGAGAAACTGGTGATGGTGAACCTTTTCTGAAGTGTTCAAAAGAGGCCCTCGAGGTTCTCCCAGCATGCTGTATTACTCCTAGTTGGACATGAAGAGTGACACCAAAGTGTTCTTAGATGTTCATTATGCATTAGGCTAGGTTAAGATTCTATGCAGCTACATACACGCATACATGCACACACACGCACACACACACACGCACATACAGACATGCCCACGCCTCTCACCACTTTTATTCCAATCCACTTCAACATGACTTCAAAATAGCAGGGTCTTGCAGATAGGTTATTACTTGTTAAATACCACATGAACAGCAAATAAAAAAGCCCTGAGAAGTAACCCAGGGCTCTGATTTGGCAGGGCAGGCAGCGTAGTAAGTGTAAATCTAAACGGTGTTAAACTGGGCTGCAAATATACAGGTCCCCTGTTGCTAATGAGACGATTTAGCTAGAGGAGGCCAGGCATAGCTGGAAAGCCTCTGACTGGTTGCGCTGCTAAGAGGCATTTATTGAAGCTGGCGGATCTTATTTTCACACTCTGAGCAAACCTGACTCCTGTTGTGAGTGCATGGGGGGTGTGATACTTATGTGCCAGCTGCAAATCACTCTTGATGGACACAAGCAGATTTTTGGGAGGCCAGAGGGATCTAGGGTGTGTATGGATGGATCGGTGTGTAGGTGGGGGGTGGATTTTTGATTAGCACCTCAGTGCCCACGGCACTAAATTAAGTAAAAAAGTGTATGTATTTCTCTTTTATTGTGTGTGTGTGTGTGTGTGTGTGTGGTGAGTGGGGGTTGGGGTTACTGTGTTGATGTCATCCCGCTGAGTATGCAGAGTGCACTTGACAGGTAAGGAACCAGAGAGCCCTTTGGTATTATTTGTTAAAGGGGGCCATAATTAACCGTCCTTTAATTAGTGAGAGGAAAGGTGGCAGCTGTCCAGAATATGCACAACCTTGCCTGCTGATTTAATCAGAGCAGCAAAGTGTGGATATTAATGGCCATGCACACCAGCCAAGGAGACCTCACAGCACCAATTCTCCAAATTCAGCTCTGTCTCTGGCAACAATGTCAGCATTTTTATACAGAGTTGGTTTGCGATACATTTGGTACATAGTCTGTCTCTTTTAAAGGTGTGCAAAGTAGGTATGAAGGTGAATGTAATAAATCACATCTGTCTTTGGCTGGCGGTGGAACCTGAACACTACCTATATATAGAAGTGCAAATGCCTTGCATCAGTCTGCCTCGAAACATCTGACAACGCAAATCTAATCTAAGCAAACATGCCACAGTTATGTCGCGCCTCATTTTAGGTTTGTACCAGGGGGGCCTTCAGCTGGGGTAACCACGCAATGAGCCCCGGGCCCCCCTTTGCCTCTCAGGAGGGGAATGAAAGGAAGAGGAAGAGCATAAGGAGGAGGGATATGTGGGTGCTTGGGTGCTAAAACTTGGATTGCCAATGGAGAACGCTTGTTGCTCTCAGCGGGGCTTGTTGTCACCTCAATCACCCATCTGCATGCCAACCACACCACCCCCACCCCAGCTGCATCCTCCCTCAAGCACCACCAGTGCTCCTGTATGCCCCTACTCACCCGCATGACACCAGACACCCCCTGGAGCAGCTGGAGCTAGTGACACTTGTCAGCATGGAGATAGTATGTCCACTATGTCTGATTCCGGACCAGCTAGTTTCTTTCTCTCTCTCTCTCTCTCTCTCTCTCTCTCTCTCTCTCTCTCTCTCTCTCTCTCTCTCTCTCTCTCTCTCTCTCTCTCACTCACTCAGGCACACTCCTGCACAAACCCATAATGTACATGCACACTGCCATGTTTGCACAAATCTTCACAAAAGCTCTTTCTTTCCTCTTTCACTAACACATGCACACACACACACACACACACACACACACTCTCTCTCTCTCTCTCTCTCGCTCTCTCTCTTCCTCTCTCTCTTCCTGACAGTCCACTTCAGCTGATTATTTCAGGAGGGTACCATGAGTAAGAAGAGAGTGCCACTAAGCTGACAAACATGTACACAGACATGCACACACACAGGGAGTTTGTTGGATGGTCATGCAGCAATGATAAATGTCTCTGATGTAACAAGTTGTCCAAAGACACACTGTTCCACCCAACTGGGCAGCAGAGTAACATTACCAAGCTCATTAATGATTCACATAGGAAGGCCCGAATGACAAAATGCTTGTGGACAGATAGAGACCACATGAATGCCCACTATTTTTGTCTTTCTTCTGGCCTCAATGGACATTAAATGATGGTGGTGCAATTGTTCTTTTCACAACAATCCATCCAGGCTTCCGCCTTCATGAGATTCGGTTTTGTGAAATCGATAACTGCTGTTTGTTCTCTTACTCTCTCTTCTCCTCTATATTCTGCTCAAATTTCTTCATTTATCCTACTGATTTCGTTATTTTCTGTGCTTAGTTCCCTTATCCCTAGATAAGTGAACAAACAACTCTTGTGTTAGCCTAGCTTAGCAATTAGCTTTGTTGCATTTGCAGTCAAAGCATCCTTGTTGAAATGATGGTGTGTGCTGACTGTTCTGCAGTTACAGATAGGTTGTCTCTACTAGAGAGACATGTCCATGAGTTAGAGAAGCTTTTTTCAGCAAGGATTACATTTGACATGACGGGCATTGTGCTGCTAACTCTCAAACAAGCCCCGCAGCTGAGGCGAGGATGAACAGGACGTCACTCAATGGTCGAAAATTTCTTTATTTTTAACCAACAGGTTACGAACCTTGAAAAAGAAAACACACAAAATACAAACATACATCATTCAAGTACCCTCAACTCAAAGCTAACACACAATACAACTCACTCACTCCCGCAATCACTCACCAGTCCGTCCTCGTCCCGTCATACTACAGAGTCCCCGCTCCGAAGCTGCACCAACCTTCCCGACGTCACCCCCAGAACGCAAACCAGCCAATCACAGCAGCTCCCCAACTGAGACCCCGGATGCACGCATCTCTCGCCAATAGAACCTCGCAATAAAAGTCCTCATCAAGCACACAGAAATCACATACAATCGGAACTGGAATAAATCTCATTATTATTATCAATACTCAGATTCACCTATGTAACTAACAATTCAAACAATGCCACAATTCAACTACATGTAAACGAAATAACTTTCACAAGTTTGTACCCAAACCAAACAAAATCTCTGACTAAACACAACTCAAATCCAACCACCCCACAGAAAGCAACACACCTCCCACTTGGTCTACTGGACTCTAGACCTAAGGAGACCACACTAATAATCACCGCTTTCTCTTTGGTGGTGTTTCTTTGGTTAACTCTTTAATTTCTTCTTTAAGTCTTTAACGACCCCGGAGCCAGGTCCCCCCGAAGAGGCACGGCCAGCATCACAGGGTCGCTCGTTGCTGATCTTCATACAGGGCCCCCGAAGAGGCACAGCCAGAGTCACGGAGTCGAATGCTCTCCTGACCTCTCACGACCCCGGAGCCAGGTCCTCCAGGAGAGGCATGGCCGCCGTCCTGGGGCCGCTCACTCCCCAGCCCTTCCTGCTCCTCCACAGGCAGAAGCACCACAAGCCTTCGAACGTCTCTGCTGAGCACCGTGGAGAACCTCCGGCCGCCGTCGTTCTTCTCCTCTGGACGCTTGCCTGTAGCCACTGGACAGCTGGGGCACGTTCTCACTTTGACATCACGAACGACCCCTTTCTCATCGGCGGTCACCTCCAGGACTCGACCCAGCCTAAACTGACCCCTCAGAGCGTTCTGATCAGCTAGCCAAACCAAGTCCCCCACTGCGACGTTGTGAGCCTTTCTATGCCACTTAGGCCTGATGAACAGGCCTGGCCCAGCTAGCTGGCTCCACCGCAGCCAGAATCTGTTTACTTCAGCCTGGACTGCCCTCAACCTCACAAATGGATAGTTCTGAAACTCAAAGCCCCGCGTGTCCCCTGTGGGTCCAGCTCTTCCCAACAGCAGAGTGTTGGGCGTAACCACCTCCACCGCGTCGTCTCGGATCTGTAGTCTGGCGCCGATCGGCCTCTCATTTGACAAGTTGGTTGCCAGGTAGAGCAGAGTTTGAAACTCCAGCCCCGTGAGGTTTCCGTCACTCCCAACGTTGCTCAGTGCCCTCTTGAGTATGCGGACTGCTGCTTCCGCTGCGCCATTCCTGTGAGGCGAGTCGGCCGGATGGAGAACCCAAATCCATTCTGTTCCTTGCCTGGCGGCTTTTCCTCTTACTTCTTCCTTGTCAACATTCCCCAGGAACTCATAGAGCTCCTTCAGCGCCGGTCGAGCTCCAACAAAGTTCGCACCCTGGTCAGACCAGACCTTCTTCGGGTGCCCTCTGAGAGCAGTGAACCGCTGGTAAGTGCCCAAGAAGCCCTCCGTGGACAGGCTCTCCACCATATCAGCATGTAGGGCCCTAGAGGCCATACAAGAGAACACCACACCCCAGACCTTTAACCTAGACCTCCTCTTTACCACATCCCTGATCGTGTATGGGCCAAACAGATCTAGGGTTGTAAACTGAAATGGAGCAGCTGGCTTGGTCCGCTCAGAGGGAAGGTCGCTCATGACCTGCTGGCACATCTCTGCTCTGGTCTTCCGGCAGGGGACACAGGAGTCAACGATCTTCCAAGCTACTCGCTGAGCCTGAACCACCCAAGCCTTTTTCCTCATCTGAAACAGGGTGCCAGTCACCCCTTCATGGTTTGCACCATGGGCCTCTCGTGCCAGCAGGGTGCTCATCCATGCTCCATACGGAACCAGCGGCACTCCTGTCTCTCCTGTAGTCTGGACCCTTCCATAGCACAACAGTAGCCCTGACATCTCTTCTCTGACGACTACAAGCCTGTTCAATGTAGACTCAGGGAAAGCTACCCCCTCTTGGGCTGCCAAGCATAGGTTCCAAAAGGCAGCTCTGACCTCCCCCACATCGAGAACAGGCTTGCCCACCTTCTCTCTCGAGTGCTTAGCCTCCCACTCTGCTCTCTCCATGGCTCTCCCGCGAATCAGCCATCTCTTAACAGCTCGGCGAACCCAACCGATCACCCCACAGAGCTTGGCCAAGCTACTGAACTTTTCAGGTTCAACCAGATCAACGATGGCCGCGCCCCAGAGCCTTTCCTTGCTTTCAATCTCAGCGGAGGTCGACTCTTCCTCCTTCACCGTGTGCACAGGAGCCTCGTCAGCCCCATCCAGAGGCCCTTGGGCAGGACTTGCCGTCTTCTTCCACTGGGCTCGAGTGAGAGCCGCTGTGAATGCCCTCCGCTGGAGCTTACTTACAGCCTCTCTGGCGCTGGCCGCCACCTCCGCCGCGGACTTCATGGGCCACTCTTCTACCGGCCTCACTAGGAACTCAGGACCCTTTTGCCAAATGGAGCCCTCACCCAGAACTTCTGGAGGACCTCCTCGGGTGACAAGGTCGGCTACGTTCAGATCTCCTGGGATCCACCACCAGTCAGCTACAAGCCCAGCCTTCTGAATTTCCCCGACCCTGTTCGCGAAGAACGTCTGATACCCGTAACTCTCCCTCTGGATAGCTCCCAAGATAGTCTGGCTGTCTACGAAGTGGAACCATCTCTCCACCTCAAGTCGGCCCTGCCTCTCCCAGAACCCTCTCAGCCTGGCAGCGAAGACAGCGCCGCAGATCTCTGCTTTGACCACGTCGCCCTTCTGGTCAAGGGGCGCCAGCTTGGCCTTTGACTCAACAAGGCGGATGTCCACCCCTGTGGACGTCTCCCACCTCAGGTACAGAACAGCTCCAAAGGCGTCATCACTCCCGTCTGAAAACGTGATGCCCCATGGCCTCCCCCTCCATCCAGGAGGAGTAAGGCTCCTTTCGAAACTGACTTGACGAAGCTGCACATACTCTTCAAAAAGCTTGATGGCATCTGCCCGGAGGTCTGCCGGAAGGGGACTGTCCCACGTGTCTTTCTTGGAATCTCCTCCCCCAGCCTCCTGGAAGGCTCTCCTGACCAAGATGGCCCCTCTCTCTTTGGCCGGGGTAGCTAGACCAACAGGGTCGTAGAGCCCTGCTACCTGGCTTAGGAGCTCTCGTCTGGTCAGAGGGTTTGGCGTTTTCTCCTTGATCTCCTTCTCCGAGAGGTTGACCCCCGTCCTCATCTTCTGCTTTCTTTTGGAGAAGTTGATTGAAACCATAAGGAAGAGTCTGTCGCTGTCCACGTAGTATCCAACACCAAGAGCCTTGTTGTCTTCCTGCCCTAGCTGGTTGGGCAACACCAGGGTTCCGGACTCTGGACTTGGGCTTTTAATAGCTTGCCCAACCTGACTACCCTCGCACCTCCCACTTTGACCGGACCGAACCCACGGTTTGAGCGAGAAGCCTCCGGCCCAGAGTATCTCCTCCACTCCTCTTGTGATCTTGTCCAGTTTCTCTGGGTCATTGTGGGACGTGAGGATGTCGTCCACATAGCTGTCCTCTTCAAGCACTCTTCTCTCGTCGTTCATGTGAGAGAACCTGGGCAGTCTTGCGGTTTCCCTCATGGCCAACTGCGCTATGCATCCCGCTGGCCTGTCTCCAATATTGACCCGAGTGATAGCGAAGTCTCTGATCTCTTCCTCGGGTGAGTCCCTCCAGAGGAACCGATGAAGGTGAACCTCTCTTTCGTTCAGCCATACAGAATTGTACATCTTCTTGATGTCTCCTACGGCTGCATGCTTTCCTGTTCTGAACCTGAGCAGAACCGCCCGGATTGGATTTAGCACATCCGGACCCTTCAACAGGATGTTGTTCATGCTAGTCCCTTTGAATTCTTGGCTACTGTTCCAGACGAGCCGCACTGGCGTGGTGACAGAGTGAGGGTTTGGTGCGATTAGGTGACTTACGTACCAAACTGGCCCTCTCCAACTGCTGATCGTGTCCTTCTTTAACTCGATGGCTGCTCCTCTTTCCACCATCTCTTGTACTTGGGCTGCGTAAGCAGCTCTCCACAATGGGCACTTCATGAGGCGCTTTTCAGTTCTCAGGAATGTCGCCTCCACCACTTTCCTGTTATTTGGAAGTGAAGCCGGGTCTTCAGTCCAGGGGTATCCCGCGTCCCAGTGCGGCGAGTCACTGTGGTTGTCAGTAGCCACATAGGTCAGGCCTTCCTTGATCTTTTCTAGTTCTTTCTCTTCAGCTAGAGTCATTTCCTTCCCCCCTGGCTGGCATTTCCCGCACCGACATCCTCCACACTTCGGCTCACACGCAGCTCCGATGCTGTCCCATTTCCACCACTCAAGAACTTCCTTGCTGGTTGCAGCCATGTTCCTGATCTCCTTACCACTCTCTTGCTTCAGGCCCAGCGTTTCCTCTCTGGAGCTATTTGGCTCTCTGGAAGTCTCTTCGACCTTGATCACTTTTGCTCTCATTGAGCGTGCAAAATGTGTCTTTGAGTTGTGAATGGATACCTTCACCTCCTCAAACAGATTAGGGTGCGCTCCCCCCACAGTCTTGCCTAGTGGGCCGTCCCACAACACCAGGTCTCCCACTCTCTTCATCCGCTGCGGAGCAAGTCTACCCTCTCTGTGGCTGATTAAGAGTTCGATTTTGTCTGGCCTGACCAGTTCCTCTGTCTTGACCTCCGGGAAGAACTTCTTGAGCTGCCCCGGGCTAACGACACGGTCTGCTTGTGCGATCTCATCCAGTCCATAACAGACGATCTGATGGGGACTCCACTCATTCTCTGAAGTCCACATTCTGACTTTGAGCAAGTACCTTTTTGTCCGGACTCTTACTTTCATTCCACCAACTCCATGCACGACCAGCATTACCTTCTCTCCTTTCAGTCGGAGTCTGTTGGCGGCTTGGTGGGTAATGTAATTAGTATCGGACGCAAGGTCCATCAGGGTCCCGATAGTTTGTCCTCCATTGGTTGTGACTTCCATGATCATCATAAGCACTGGATGCTCTGTCAAACCCCTTTCTTCAAGGAGACCATCACCCTTTGCGCTTGCTCTCATTGACGCTGTTGTCTTGATGGTAAATGCCCTTATTACCCTTTCCGCTACTTCAGGGGAGACATCAGCTAGGGCCTTCTCTCGTTCTTTTGAGAGCCTTCCTGCCTTTGTGTCTCTCTTTCCCCCTTCTTGCTCTTCCCTCTTTTTCTCATCACTTTTGTGCCCTCCTTCCATGGAGCACAAGAGGTAGTGGTGGTCTGAGCCGTCTCTTTTCTGGCAGCACTTCTTCTTGCAGAGGAACCTGTTACTACATTCTCCATCCGCACCATGGGATGCTAAGCATCTCCTGCAGGCTCCATTCCTTTCGATGACGTCTTTCTTTTCGGCTAGGCTGAGCCCTTTGAACTTCTCGCAGAAGAAGATCCTGCCTCCGTGTTTCTCATCTCCACACACGCTGCACTCCTCTTTTGCCAAATTCCTTCCTGTGGCCCTTGTGAACGCCCTCCTTTCCGGTTTGCTCGATTTCTCAGGCTCTTCTGACACTCTTAACTGCTCCAGCCTTTCGAAAACCGCTTCTTGCTCCTTTAGGAACTTTAAGAGAGCATTAAAGCGACCATCAGCGGTGACACCGTTCTCGGGTTTGGTTTCGAATTTAAGCCAGTCCATCTTCACACTGTCAGGTAGTTTGCTCTCTATAGTTTCCATTGCCAGCGGATTCTTTATGGCATCAGTATTTCCGAGATCCGTCAGATCGGTCAGGGCCTTCTCCACAGCTTGAATGAGATCAATTGTCTTCCTTGGTTGGTTTCCTTTCACCGCTGGAAACTTCTCCAACTCCCTGATTATCTGAATCGCGATGGTAGTCTTGTTCCCAAACCGGTTCTCTGGGACCCTGAACATTTCTCCTGCAGTATCATAGCTCGAAAGTCTGAGGTCTTTGGCGATTTTTTCTTCCACGCTGTCTAGGAGCTGGAATTTTTTCACTTCCGGTGACTCTGACGGATCTCCCTGCCTCTGCAGACTTTCCCAGTCTCTTCGCCATCGGTGGAAGTCTCTCATGCAACCGCTGAACGTCGGTAGTCTTGTTGGTTGGAGGCGCACTCTCGGTTTGGCTGCTGCTTGCGCGCCTCCCGCTCCCAAGCTTGCCATACTGGCGCTATGTGCTTCCTCCCATGCTTTCTGCTGAGCCTTAGCTAGCTCAGCACGCTCTTCTTCGGCAGCTTCTGCCATCCTTTGCTGAGCTTCAGCAGCCTTTTTCCTGGCCTCCGCAGCCCTCTCCTCAGACTCGGCGCTAACTTCGGCAGCCTTTAGCCTGGCCTCAGCGGCTCTCTTCTCAGTCTCGGCGATCTCATCGGCCTCCTTTTTCCTGGCCCTGCCGAATTCTGCCAACCACCTGATCCAGAGCTCGTTTCTCTTGTCCTCCAGCACCCGAAGCCGCTTACTCATGTCGCACGTAACACCTTCAGGGATCCACTCTTCCCAGACAGCCAGCAGATTTTCTGCCTTGGCGATGAGACCTTGGTTCGTAACTGTGCTGCTAACTCTCAAACAAGCCCCGCAGCTGAGGCGAGGATGAACAGGACGTCACTCAATGGTCGAAAAAATTTTTATTTTTAACCAACAGGTTACGAACCTTGAAAAAGAAAACACACAAAATACAAACATACATCATTCAAGTACCCTCAACTCAAAGCTAACAAACAATACAACTCACTCACTCCCGCAGTCACTCACCAGTCCGTCCTCGTCCCGTCATACTAAAGAGTCCCCGCTCCGAAACTGCACCAACCTTCCCGACGTCACCCCCAGAACGCAAACCAGCCAATCACAGCAGCTCCCCAACTGAGACCCCGGATGCACGCATCTCTCGCCAATAGAACCTCGCAATAAAAGTCCTCATCAAGCACACAGAAATCACATACAATCGGAACTGGAATAAATCTCATTATTATCAATACTCAGATTCACCTATGTAACTAACAATTCAAACAATGCCACAATTCAACTACATGTAAACGAAATAACTTTCACAAGTTTGTACCCAAACCAAACAAAATCTCTGACTAAACACAACTCAAATCCAACCACCCCACAGAAAGCAACACAGGCAAGCCCCAGGCCTGACAGCAGACCTGCTATTGTTAGCACTAGCTCAGCCTCATTGCTCACCTCAACTCATGCAGTGGAGTTTATCTCTGTTTGCTGGCATAGGAAGGCTTGCAAGAGCAAGCTTCCGGTTGTGTGGCCTAGTCTGCAGTCACCTGTCCTGACTGCACACCGGTTTTTGCCCCTCACCAGCCCCGTTGGTAGTCCTACCAGCCAGCATGCCTCTCCTGTTCCTGTTGACAGAGTAAAGCAATGCACACTAGTGATAGGAGCCACCATTACCCACAATATCAGATAAGCTTCAACAGCCTTGGTTCACAGTTTACCTGGGGCCAGAGTCTCCCAACATAGAGAATAATCTTATACCCTTTTCCCACTGGATAAAAAAAACCCCGCTAATGTCCGCCTTTGGTCAATTTAAAAAGGCAGATGTTAGCGGGTTTTTTTGCCAGTGGGAAAAGGGTATTTGGGTGCTGGTATCATGGAGGGAGAATCAGGGAACCCAAGCAAACAGCACCACTACTTTCAGGAACATTGTTAGTCATGTTAGCACCAATAATGCTAGGATAACGCAATCAGAGATCACAAAAGGCAGCCTAGTCAGGACACTTGAGTTGGCCAGAAAGATGTGCTGGCATTGATTAATTGTCTCTGGGCCCTTACCTGTGAGGACTAATGATGAGATGTACAGTAGGCTCACCTCAATGAACCTCTGGCTGGCTCATTACTGCAATGAGCAGGGATTCGTTCCTAATTCTTTTTTATTTTAATATTCATCTGAATAAGGCTGGTGATCCTCTAAGTAAAGCTTTTCTGGCACTTGCTGATATTTTAGGTTCGCTCAGTTTGTTCAAGAGTCGACTCATTGCATTGGTAACACCCTTGATTTGGTTTTATCTGAGGGGGTAGCTGTTTCTGATCTGAATGTCTTGCCAACCACATCTGCTGTATCAGATCATTTTGTCATCAAATTTGAAGTATTACTGGCCTGTCCTGTTAATGTTGGTACAGATGTAATTGTCACTCGCTACATTGGTCTGTCCACTGTAGCTGCATTTGGCAGCAGTTGCCTGAAGTCTTGGCTCTGTTGAAAATCCTAACTATTGACTTAAATATGGCCCTCTCTAGTCTCTTCGATTCAGTTCCACCTCTCACTACCAGAGCTAGGTGACTAAAGAGGCTTACATCCTGGTTTAACAATGTGCTCTTAAGCGGGCTTGCAGGAGACTGGAACATAAATAGTGAAAATCAAAAGGAAATGTTTTACCTATCTTGGCATGAGTGTTTATTGAAATACAAGCGTGTTTTATCTGCTACGAAAGCAACATCTCTCTCTCTTGCGTAGGCTGTTTCGGTTGCATCTGGACACTGCTTGGCATCCTCCCCATCATGTTCTTCATATATATTATAATTCCATTATAATTCTGTTATCTTTCAATGTGCATACAGAATAAAACACAATTTACAGAATACAACAGCATCCATTGCACATCTGTCCATCTTGGGAGAGATATCCCTCTGTTGCTCCCCCCTGAGGTTTCTTCCTATTTTTTCCTCCCTGTTAAAAGGGCTTTTTAAGGGAGTTGTTCCTTATCCGATGCGAAGGTTTAAGGACAGGATGTTGTATTGCTGTAAAGTCCACTGAGGCAATTTTGTAATTTGTGATAATGGGCTATACAAATAAAATTGACTTGACTTGACTTGACATTTCTGTCTCTTGGGGCTACATAATTAGCTGTAAGGAGGAAGACTTTAGACATCCAGTGTCCTGAAAGAGCATTTGTTGAGACAAGGGGAGATAATAAAACAAGAAAACCTTAATTCCACCCTGGAATAATGCATGCTTCACACCACAGTTATACAATGTCTGGATGTCAATTTTCTATTGTATAGTATAAATTATTATCTGTATCCTGATCCAAGGCAATTCATGGCACTTAAAGTGTATGTATATCAGGGGTAATGCATGACCCCCCCCCCCCCCGTACATGTCATATATATGTGTATTTTGAGATGCTATGCTGGCTTGACAGCCCATACGCCTGTCTACCCTCTCCTCTCAAAGTGGAGACCCTTTGTTGGCCCTTTATCACATGGCAGGCTGAATTAAAGCAATGTCAACACATTCGTTCTGGCAGGGTTGGATTTCAGCAACTCACTGAACATTTTGTTACTGTCAGGGAGGTACACACACAAATGCACATTTTCTGCTTGTCTCTCTCACAATCAGTCCTTCCCCATCTCTCTCTCTCTCTCTCTCTCTCTCTCTCTCTCTCTCTCTCTCTCTCTCTCTCTCTCTCTCTCTCTCTCTCTCTCTCTATCTCTCACACACATATACACACACACACACACACACACACACACACAATGACACATACACTTACATGCACTTATACTCACACATATTCAACTGTGGCATGGACACATGAAAAGGTAGGCGTACTGTTGCAAAAATGCAAATCAGCAGGTGACATGAATTCAAATGGTTTGGCTTCTTATAAACACATGCTTGAGCTAGAATCTAATAGACTGATTAAAAGATGTGAAAATAGATTGCCTTCAGCTAAGCTAATTAGGGGACTCTGTTAACTGGATATGAAATCTCTTGTGTAAGATCCGTCAGGAAGATGAGAGAGATGCTAGAACTTTTACTGAACACAAGTAACAGAATAGAACATACATAACTTGAGTGTGTGGAACTAACGTTGGCTCAATTACACTCTGCAAATCGACTACCTAAACCCGTGATACACGCATGTACATTAACCTGAATTTCCAATGCACTACACCCTGTCCCCCAGCTCACAAAATCTGCCCAGTTCCGTGGCGGGTGGCACTTTCTTGCAGGGCACTGTAGAGGGGTATTGGGCTCAGGCACATCCACAGGCCCAGAAGGACTTTCACCAGGCCTAGCGGCATTGACATCCTTTGGTGTTCCTGGCCTGTAGGCATGGCCGATTCAGGTGGCGAATCTTCAGATAAAAGATCACCATGATCATTAGTGTCTTTTGAAGCAGCGTCTGTGCATGAAGTCATCCAGCCACACAACTGATCCGCATGGCGGTGATGTAATTGCCCATCTAGTGTCTGCACTCTGTATGATACCAGGCCAGTGACATTCATACCAGGCCAGTGACATTCACAATCACACATGGGACCCATTTGTGACCCCCAGTATAACTTCTCATATACACACTGTCATCTGGTTGAAAACTCCTTTTCGGGCCTGCTTGTGGTGCGTCTCCATCTCATAGTCAGCATGAAGGCAATCTAGGGCAGTGGTCAGTCGTCGGTTCATGGGAAGTTCAGCAGGGCTTTTTCCTGTTGATTAATTAGGGGTGACATGCTGTGACAGCAGAAATCTAGCCAGACGTGTCTGCCAGTCACCAACAGTGATTCTGGATAAGGACTCTTTGGTTGTCTTGACAATGCATTTGGCTTAGCTATTCGAATGTGGACGGTATGGCACTGTGGCCACATGCCTGATGCGGTTACAGCTGGAAAACTCCTGGAACTCTGTAAAAGTGAATGAGGCATCATTGTCGGAGATAATTACATCTGGCAATCCCTGAGTTGCAAAGAGGCATCTTAATGTGCTGTTGACTGCAGAGGAAGACATGGAATTCACTATGGACATATCTAACCACTTAGAGTGTGAGTCCACTACTATGAGGAATGTCTTTCCTTGGAATGGACCAGAAAAGTCAAGGTGTAGATGTGACCATTTCTTAGTCGTCTACTCCCAAGGACACAGCTGGGCTGTAGGTGGCACATGGCGTGACCTCTGGCAGATTTCACAGGCTTTGACCGTTTCCTCTATCTCCATAATATCCAGAGCTGGCCACCATGTATAACTTATTTCCAGGCCTTTCATGTGCACAATACCAGGGTTTGCATCATGCAACATGGCGAGCATTTCCTTCCTCACCAGGTTGGGGATAACTACACTGCTCCCCCATAACAAACAGTTCTTAGTATGTGCAGACAACTCAAGACAGCAGAAGAGAAATAACTTGAATCGGCTGTCAGGCACATCTGTTGACCATCCATGTAGAACCCAGTGCAGCACACAGGACAAGACCGGAACTTTCAAAGTAAGGACAGCAATTCTTGTTGCATGCAATGGGGCATCTGGCACCATTTACAGCAAAAAACACTTCTAGGGATGGTGGTGTCTCAGTCACAGTAGTGGGCAGTGGTAAGCAACTCAAAGCATCTGCATTCACCAGCTGTGTACCTGGCCTGTAGCTCAACTCATAATCATAGGCCCCAAGGAGCACACTCAAATGCAACATACATGCGGACAGGACTGGCGCTATTGGCGAGGCCTAAGAGGGGTTTGTGGTCAGTGAAAACCACAAAGTGTCAGCCAGAGAGGTATTGATGAAATTTCTTGACTTCAAAAATGACTGCCAATGCCTATTTGTGCATCATTTCTTTCTGTAGAAGTCAGTGTTCTGGATGCAAATCAGATGGGAGCTTCTCAGCCATCCGGCTCCATATGGAAGAGCAGCAGCCCCAGGCCATACAGTAAGGTGTCACACACCAGCGCCAGGGGTTTCGTCACATCATAGTGTGCCAGGACATCATCAGTCAGGAGCAACTGTTTTGCAGCAGCATATGCCTTTTCGTATGTGAAAGTCCACTGCCATGATGCAGACTGGTCAAGTAGATGATGCAGGGGTTCCAGGAAAGTAGCCTTGTTGGGCAAGAAGCAGCTGTAAAAGTTGAGCAGCCCAAGAAATGATGGACGCTCCATTTTGTTCTGGGGTGAGGGTGCCTTCTGAATAGCCTTCACCTTTTCAATGGTTGGCTGCATGCCATCCTTTTCCACACAAAAACCCAATAATTCAATCTGATTGGCAGTAAAGATGCTCTTCTCCTTCTGCAATCACAATCCCGCTTCCGCAAAGCATTCCAACACAGCACAAATCTATGTGCTGTGCTCTTTGATGGCTTTGCCAGTGGTAAGTGTGTCATCCAAATATGGCTGAACACTCAGAATACCAGCGAGAAGGATACCCATGAAATGCTGGAATATTGACACAGTCGATGATACTCCAAATTGCAAGTGGCGGGCCCGAAAAAGTCCACGATGAGTGTTTATGGTAAGCAACTCTGCAGTGTTGCCATCCAATACAAGCTGCTGGTGAGCTTGTTTGAGGTCAAGCTTAGTAAAACCCACTCCACCTTCTAACTTTGAAAACAGTTCAGCAACAGTAGGAATGGGTTAAACATCAGGTTTAATAACTGTTTGGAACAATAGTCACCAAGGTGCCATCTTTCTTTGCTACTGGTACAATGGTTGTGACCCACCTTGAGTGTTGCACTGGCTCAAAAATACCATGATATACCAGCTTATCAAGCTCCTCATCTAGCTTTGGTCAGAAGGCAAATGGCAACCGGTGTGCCTTGAACATTTTGGTGAGGCTGTAGGATCAATGTCAAAGGATACTGGAGGGGTTCATGAATCCCCTAACTCCAGGAAAACTTCTGCATATTCAGTCAGGATCGACACTATGGATTGCAAGTGTATTTGGTGCACCCCCACCACTGAGATACCTACGGTATTAAACCAGTCTGTCCCAGGAGACTTGTCCACTGACCCTGTATGACAAACAGGGGCAATGTTTCTTTTTTGTTTGTCTGTTTTTGTTTTGTTTTGTTTTTGACTGCATTGATACTGCACCTCCACACAAAAAAATCTCTTTAATCTGCAATTTTGCTAGTGACCACTGCCGCAGCACACTAATGACTTTACGTATCACAGGAGACTGGACAGGCCAGAGTATGTGATAGGAGCTCCACCCATGAAAGAGCATGCGGCTCCAGAGTCCACCTCCATTACATGTGTCTTGTTGATCAAAATTAAAGTGGCTTGATATTGCTGTCTTTTCAGCGTGTGGCTGCTTACCTGTGTTGTAGATTGCATATTCATCCTGATCCTTATGTCTAACAGTGTGTGTGTGTTGTGCTGATTGATTCTTTCTCCTGGATCGCCACCTTACCATTGTGGAGAGACTTGCGTGTACCAATGATCCCAAGAGCTCTGTCATCTGGAGCTTGGCTTCTTGTAGGGTCACCCAAGGTTGATAGGTCAAGGGGGAGGTTCCAGATGAAGTACGAGACATCTTCCGCCAGTTCTGCTGGTGGAAGATGTCTCCAGGTCACAACGGCAGTGAAGGCGGATGAAGGCTGCAACAGAGGATGGTCCCCAATCGTCTTGGTTCTCCATGCCGTTGAACTCTGGCCACCCCCTGCCAAAGACCATGTGGTGGCTGCAGGTGGATCAGCCACGCCATGTTAAAAGCTGTCACGTGGAGGCGTCCTCCCATTATGTGGCTCAGAGGAAGGACAGTCATACTCAACCACAAGTGACCGCTGATGATGATGATGCTGATTGGAGGGTTACTGCAGAAGACTCTGTTAAGGCACCATCCTTGGTTTTCTTTAAACAAACATGAGCTATGTGGTACCTTTTCTTGCAATAATGGAATAATGCAGAGGTAAAACTGCAATTACATGGGTTGTGTGTGCCACCACATCGGAAACATGGCCTGTCATGGCACCTTACATTGTTGTGTTGTGTACCACACACACACACACACACACACACACACACACACACACACACACACACACACACACACACACACACACACATATATAATCCAGTGAATCAGGTAAATTCTTTATGAGACAGTACAAGCCTGTTTCATGATTGGGTGATTTAGATCCGTATTTGTTGAGCAGTTTCCCTACCGTGTTTCTTTTAACAAAGTGATATATATACAGTGCTGCTTGAAAGTTTGTGAACCCTCCAGACATGGTCACTGTTTTTGTAAAAAACATTAAAATAAGCTTATTACACATACATCCAAATCCCAATTTGTAAAGCACACCTTCCAAATAATGGACACACACACAAAAAGAGATATATTTTCATTATTTAATTCAACAAAGGTGGTTTATTTCACAAAACTGAAAATTTAACATGTGCAAAAGTATGTGAACCCTTGTATTAGTAGCTTGTGGCTCCTCCTTTCTCAGCCATTACTTCAACCAAACGTCTTCTGTAACCACTAACCAGTCTCTCGCATCTGCTTATGGTGATTTTTGCCCACTCCTCCTTGCAGAACTCAGCCAGTTGAGAGAGGTTGGAGGGACATCTGGTATGTACCAACTTCTTCAGGTCTCGCCACAACATTTCAATTGGATTAAGATCCGGACTTTGACTGGGCCTATCCAGAGTACGAATCCTCTTTCTCTGAAGCCATTCCTTTGTAGTTTTGCTGGAATGCTTTGGGTAATTGTCTTGTTGCATAATCCATTTTCGTCCCAGCTTCAACTCTCTGACTGATGGCAGGAGAGTCTGGTCAAGAATTTGTTGATATGCCGGAGAATTCATGGTTCCTTGGATAATATGGAGTCGTCCAGGTCCAGAAGCAGAAAAGCAGCCCCAGACCTTCACATTTCCACCACAATGCTTCACTGTTGGGAGGAGGTTCTTTTCTTCATATGCAGTGTTGGCTTTTCTCCAAATATGTTGGTTTTGATTGTGACCAAATAATTCTATTTTGGACCCGTCTGTCCAGAGAATGGACTTCCAGAAGCCCTCTGGTTTGTCCAAGTGCTCTCTGTCAAAGTTGAAATGGGCAGCTTTGTTCTTTTTTGAGAGCAGAGGCTTCCTTCTAGCAACCCTCCCATGAATGTCATGGCTATTCAATTTTCGTCTGATTGTAGACGCATGCACATTTGTCCCAGATGCTACCAGAGAGGTCTGCAACTCTCTAGAGGTGATGTGTGGGTTGGCCTTTACCTGATTTATTATTTTTCTGGTGCTTCTGGGTGATAGTTTTGATGGGCGTCCACTTCTAGGCAGAGTTGCTGTCATGTTGAAGGCCCTCCATTTGTAAATTAATTGTCTTGGATGGAGCTGGAATCTTTTGGAGATGGTCTTATATCCCTCCCCAGACTGATGGGCTATCACTACCCTCTCCTTCATGTCCTCGGATATCTCCTTTGCTCTCGGCATTGTTGGTTTGTATGGGACCACAGTGGTTTGGCTGGTTTCCTCTCTCTTTTAATTAGTGCAGGCCAAACCCTTTCCCAAGGATGTCTCATTTCATTGGTCTGCTTAAATGATTAATTAAGCACCCAAATGTGTTTCACCTGAGTCTGTTACCTGCTTGACTTAACCAATGCAGCTGGGGGTTCACTTACTTTTGCACATACACTAATTCCATGTTTCATGTAGTTTTTGGGCTACTTAAACAAGTCCCACTAAACAAGTACATGCAACTGTTAAACATATATCTGACATTTCATATATAAAAACTGGTGATGATAGAATAAGAAAATCATGGTAAAACAACAGAAAAATCTAAACTGCTCAAGGGGTTCACATACTTTCAAGCAGCACTGTATATATATATATATATATCACTTTTCTAAAACAATGTTAGAAAGTGCTTTACAAAGAAATAAAACCAGACAAGGCAAAACTAAGAATAAGACCAAATAAATAAGAGTAAAAATAAAAACAGTATGAATAAATAAAAACAAAAATCAAACATTTGTAAAAGCTTTCACAAAAAGAAAAGTTTTAAGACAAGATTTAAAAGAAGCAATAGACTTGTTTTTTCTTAGTTCAATAGGAAGAGAGTTCCATACTGTGGGGGCTCTAATAGCAAAAGCCCGATCACCCTTTGCGACAAACCAAGACCTGGGAATAACCAGCAGGGCTCCATCTGCACACCTTAATGGTCGAGAGGGTGTATACCAGGTCCATAAATCAGAAATACATGTAGAAACAAGACCGTTTAAGGCCTTAAAAGTGAGCAATAACATTTTAAAATCAATTCGAAATATAACATGAAGCCAGTGTAGGGAGGCAAGCACACGAGTGATATGGTCATGCTCTTTGTCCCGGTAATGAGCCAAGCAATGAGTAGCATTTTGTACCAACTGCAGATGGTGGAGAGAGCCCTTGCTGATACCTGAGTAAAGTGTTTACAATATTCAAGCCGAGAATAGATAAAAGTATGTACAACTTTTTGCATATCAGCAATTGATAGAAATGACCTAATTCTGGAGATTACCTTGAGCTGGAGAAAGCATGACTGAACAACATGTTTGATTTGATTATCAAAACCAAGGTTAGCATCGAATATTACCCCAAGATTTTTAGCAGCCTGCTTAAGACTACCTGACAGACCACCAAGATTAGTAACAAAAGGGCTGATGGAATATGAGGAACCGAACAGAATGACCTCAGACTTATCATCATTAAATTTAAGAACATTTTTGACATCCATGATTTAATGTCAGAGAGACCAGTTGTGAGATTTGCTAGGGCACTAGGATCTGTGGATTTTAGTGGGCATGTATAAACTGAGTGTTGTCAGCATAAAAATGGTAAAACACATCATGATTTTGAATGACCTGGCCAAGGGCCAACAGAAAACAGAAGGGGGCCAAGAACTGAGCCTTGAGGAACACTGCAACGCAACTGAACCACTGAGGAAGTAGTTACCCAGAACAACAGAAAAAGTTCTGTTGGTGAGGTAAGAGCATAACTGTATCTAAGCTATGTAAGACGGTGTTATGCTTGACTAGTGCCTTTTCCTCTGCATCTTTAAATGTGATTTTATGTTCAGCCAGCAGGCAGCACTGGACTATTTCATCCAGCACCCCGCCAACAACCCGATCACATAGCATAGCTTCGAGTTGGTCACCAAAATCACAGTGAACTAACAGCTTTTGAAGCTCCACAATGAAGCTTGAAATACTTAAGCTTTGTTTTTTGTTTTTGTTTTACAATTATGAAACTGAAAACGCTGCACATTTCTGAAGGAGCTGGACTATAATGGTGCTTCAAAACTAATACAAAGTTTGCATGGCTCACTGTGGTAGGTGGCTGTGGAGTGAGCACAGAATGCAATGTTGAATATGTTGCAGCACCACACACACATAATAATAATAATAATAATAATAATAATCATAATAATGATAATAATAACTAGAAAAATGCTTTTCCACAGAAAAAGTGTGTGAATGCTGAGCTGCTGAAAGAAATCGCGAAAGTATTGCTGAAAATGGATAAATAGGAAAAGTCAGAAAGTCACTAGCTTACCTGAAATACCTGGAAACTGAAATGTGAAATGGCTGAATATTTTAAAAGTTTTAAAGGTATAAAAAACTGAAAAATTTGCCATAATGTGCTAAATACATAAATAGTTTGATTGTTGAATGGTTTCTGGAGTTTAAAGTATGAAAAAGTGGAAGTGGTGCAACGATTTCAAAGTGCTCCCAGTCCCATTACAAACACACACAACAAGGCTGTAACAAAACTTGCAAGCATTTGCAGCAATGGTTTATGTATGGAAAAGGTTTGAATAGTCTGAAATATGTGACCCCCGCTGATAAGAGTCCCCAAGTAGGCCTAGGTCATTGAACTGCAAAACCTGACCTGAACATTGTTCTTCTAAAAGAAGAAAAAAGAGCTACAATACATCAGAAGAAATTGTCTTTATTTGTTATGAGGTAGGAAGGTAAGAAGGTTGTAGGAAGGATGGTAGGAAGCAAGGTAGGAAGGAAGGAAGGTAGATAGGAAGGAAGGTAGGAAGATTGTAGGAAGGCAGGAAGGTTGTGGGAAGGAAGGTAAGAAGGTTGTAGGAAGGTAGGAAAGATGGTAGGAAGGTTGTAGGAAGGAAGGAAGGTAGGAAGGAAGGAAGGAAAGTAGGTAGGAAGGAAGGTAGGACGTTTGAAGAGGGAGGAAGAGCAGTTAAGAAGTGGCAGAAGCTGATCAAATCTACCAGGTGTTGAGAGTTGACAGTAATTAGGCTGGCAGTTGAGTTTCAAATTGATATGTGATGTCACAATAGGACTGAACATTCTAACAGGCAAAGTGTAAGGCAGAATTGCTAAAGTTTAGAGCTGAATTGTTCAAAAACTATAAAATATTTTTAAAATCTGAATAGGATTCTGAAAGAGCTGAATGCCCTGAACTGTTTAAGCTTTAAATGGGGTTTCTAGCTCAAAAAATGAAGGAGGAGATACAGTTCAAAGGTGATGAGGGTTTCAACCTTTCCCCATAGACTTCCATTGTTTTGAAAAAGTAGAAAAAGCTTAATATTTCTAAAAGTATAAAAGATTTCAAAAAACCGAAAGGTGAGTATCAATGGGCTTAAAGAGATGAACATTTTGATACCTGAATGGTTTCAGTGGCTAAAAGTATGAAGGAGTAAAAGGTGGAAAGGTTGCAAAAATCCCCCATTGACTCCCATTCAAAAAATGGCCGAAAAAAGTTGAATATTTCAAAAAGTTCAAAAGGTATGAAAAATCCGAAAGGGGAGCACTAATGTCCTTAATGAGTTGAACATTTTGATAGTTGAATGGTTTCAGTAGCTAAAAGTATGAAGGAGCTACAAAGTGTCAAAAAATGGGTGGAAGAAAAATAAGAACTGCAAAACTCATAGCCCCCTGGCAGAGGTCTCTGAGGTAGTTACAAAGCTCCTCGGTGGCAAGGCGCCGGGTGTGGATGAGATTCGCCTTGAGATGCTGAAGACTCTGGACATTGTTGGGCTGTCTTGGTTGACACGCCTCTTCATTGTCACATGGAGGTCAGGGACAGTACCTGTGGAGTGGCAGATGGGGGTGGTGATTCCCATATTCAAAAAGGGAAACCGGAGGGTAGGCTGCAATTATTGGGGCATCACATTGCTCAGCCTCCCTGGGAAAGTCTACTCTAGGGTGCTCGAAAGGAGGCTCCAACCGATTGTCGAACCTCAGATCCAGGAGGAACAATATGGATTCCGTCCTGGCCGTGGAACAATGGACCAACTCTTTACCCTTGCAGAAGTGCTGAGGGGGGCATGGGAGTTTGACCAGCCAGTCTACGTGTGTTTTGTGGACTTGGAGAAGGCTTACGACCGTGTACCCCGGGGCACTCTGTGGGGGGTACTGCGGGAGTGTGGGGTACCGGGGCAGTTGCTACAAGCCATCCGGTCCTTGTATAACCTAAGTGAGAGTTGTGTCCGCATTCTTGGCACAAAGTCAAACACGTTTTCGGTGGGTGTCGGACTCCGCCAAGGTTGTCCCTTGTCTCCGATTTTGTTTGTGATATTCATGGACAGGATCTCAAGGCGCAGCCAAGGTGAGGAGTGTGTCTGTTTTGGGAACCTCAGAGTTGCATCTCTGCTCTTCGCACATGATGTGGTTTTGTTGGCTTCATCATAATGCGACCTCCGGCGCACACTGGGGCGGTTTGCAGCTGAGTGTGAAATGGCTGGGATGAGAGTCAGCACCTCCAAGTCTGAGGCCATGGTTCTCTACCGGAAAATGGTGGATTTCTCCCTCCGGGTTGGGGATGAGTTTTTGCCTCAAGTGAAGGAGTTCAAGTATCTCGGGATCTTGTTCATGAGTAGTGAGGGTAGGTTGGAGCGGGAGATTGACAGGCGGATTGGTGCTGCATCAGCAGTAATGCGGACGTTGCACTGGACTGTTGGGGCGAAGAAGGAGCTGAGCCGGAAGGCAAAGCTCTCAATTTACCGGTCAATCTTCGTTTCTTCGTTCCAATCCTCACCTATGGTCATGAGCTTTGGGGAGTGACTGAAAGGGTGAGATCGCAGATACAAGCGGCGGAAATTAGTTTCCTCCGTAGGGTATCTGGGCTCAGCCTTAGAGACAGGGTGGGGAGCTCGGACATCTGGAGGGAGCTTGGAGTAGAGCTGCTGCTCCTTCGCATCAAAAGGAGCCAGTTGAGATGGTTCGGGCATCTGATTAGGATTTTTCCTGGGCACCTTCCTTTGGAGGTTTACCGGGCACGGGCAACTGGGAGGAGACCCCAGGGTAGACCCAGAACTCGCTGGAGGGACTACATGTCCAATCTGGCCTGGGAATGCCTTGGGATCCCCCAGGAGGAGCTGGAGGACGTTGCTGGGGAGAGAGACATCTGGAGTGCCCCACTTAGCTTGCTGCCACCGCGACCTGACCCCGGAAAATCGGCTGAAGATGAGATGCGAGATGAGATAATAATAATAATAATACTTTTATTTATATAGCACTTTTCTAAAACAATGTTACAAAGTGCTTCACACAACAACAAAAAAACATAAAACCAGACAAGGCAAGAATAGGAGTAAGATCAAATAAGAGTAAAAATAAAAACAGTAAAAATAAAAACAAATATCAAACATTTGTAAAAGCTTTCATAAAAAGAAAAGTTTTGAGATGAGATTTCAAAGAAGCTAGAGACTTAGTTCGTCTTAGCTCAGCAGGAAGAGAGTGTCATAGTGTGGGGGCTCTAAAAGCCCGATCACCCTTTGTAACCAACCGAGACCCGGGAATAACTAACAGGGCTCCATCTGCAGTGTTCACTAAGCAGCACAGAGAGATTTTTCTATTGTCCCTTATTTCATTAGCATCAAAAAATATTCCAGTCGTTCCATGTACTCTTCAAATGAATTGCCAGAGCTTTCATCAAACTCTTCTATTCGACCCAGTGTGGTCATGGTGCTAACTTTACTCAGGTTACCAAATGGCGTTGAAGCTTCATTAGCTAGCTTGACAGCCTTGGTATATATTGCAGAAACTAGCCATGTCAATCTCATGCATGAAACTCTGCAGGTCCGGTAACAACTGCTCCCTGCGTTCAGATCCACTTTGTCCCCAGTATAAGATCTGTCAGGAAGATCAGAGAGACGCTATTTGTTAAGAGAACTTTTACTGAACTGAACACAAGTAACGGAATACAGCATGCATAACTTGAGCATGTAGAACTAACATTCAGTCAATTACACTCTGCAAATAGACTTCCTGCACCGCGATAAGCGCGCATGTGTCTAACTACATGTGCATTAACATGAAATTCCAATACATCTTGTATTTCTATATGTCATAAACACAACCCCTGTAGCTTGGCAGGGGAATCAGTTTAACATTTCCGGTCCTATTAATGACTGGTATTAGGAGCTGTAAAATCTTTGTAATTTTTTTTTCAAATTTTGAGGTTAATCACTCTAGTCTATGAGAAGTTTTGAGGTCAATGACAGCATGTAATTCGATTTATGACTGACTCTGGCCGGGTTTGTGGTAGAAGACCAGGTATCTGAACAATGCCAAGTTCACTCCTCAGCCAAAAGCTTCTTTCCACAAGTCTCAGCTTCCTGACAAGCTTATTCCACTTGTCAGACAGACCTGATTTATATATATATTTTTTTTTTTATTACAGATGATTTCAAAAGACAGCTCTATTATTTGGGCCAAAAATATCTCTGTCAAATGAGATGATTGAAAATGTCAGAGGATGATGGCTGACAAAAGTGACAGTAGCTATAGGGATATTGTTTTTATTCTGTACTGATGGAACATAGCTTTTAGCAAAAGACAGTTGACGTGTGCATCTATATATTTATGTGTCAACTTGCTTTTATTACAATCACTGTATTTTATTGTTAAAAAACACTCATCATACTTTGCTTTAATTATTCATTATGTATGCCTGTGTGTGTGTGTGTGTGTGTGTGTGTGTGTGTGTGTGTGTGTGTGTGTGTGTGTGTGTGTGTGTGTGTGCTGTCCAGTTGCACATCTCTAGTCAGTTTTGTGTAGTATATTGTGTTCTTGTGAGTGAGTAGGAGTCTCAAAGTGTCACAAAGTCACACCATTGTGACCTCAGCCAGGGGACCAGTGAGTCTGCCCACGTGTTCTGCCTTTTCCCACTCCTCCTCTGCACCCCCCTTCAAATCCATCATCCCTCTCTCCTGTTTCCAGGGAGACAATGGACAAATCTGTAAGTGCCTTCTACAAACAGCTTCCTCTTAAAACCAACCTCTCTCCAGGAGACTGCTAAAACAAGCTTGGTTGCCCTGCCTTTGTTTTAATTAGCAGGCGAAGAACCAGCCAGCTGGGCGGGCAGGTAAAACTGAGATAGTGTTGATTTAACTCGGAGTTGTTTGTTGATTGTCTGTTTGTTTTGACTCAACCCCTTCCTTCCTCCACTTACACATGTGCACACACACAAACACGTCCACGTGTGCACACAAACTAACTCACACACATGCAAACACAAACACATACATACAAACAGATACTTCCCCACCCCACCCCCATCTGCAGCACTTTACAGCTTGTTAGTCGGGCGGTATGCTTGGTGCAGTGCCCCAGAGGCGGTGGCGTGAAGGTGACATCTATCACTTAGAGTGCCGGCATGCTATAAATACCATGTTCGGGCTCCCTGTGGTACCGCCTTGTGACAGCTATAGCAGAGAATGCAATGAAGCAGCCGAGGAGGGGATTGTGGAGTGGAGTGGGGGGCACTGAGGTAGGAGTGTCTGTCAAAGGGGAAGGGGGTGGCTGGGTGGGCGGCAGTGTCTCATATTTGTGCTGTCACTACCAGAGAGAGCATGAGATCTTAATTATGCCATACAGATACATTAAAATGCAGTGATAGTTATTAGCATACTCTCTTGCAGAAGGTACACAAGAAGAACAAACATGGGTGTTTACTACTGACGTATACCCACAAACTTTTAATTCAAGTTGCATGACATATCAGTCCAGTGGATAGGACACACAATATATATCATTATCTAAGGTATAACAAAATATAAATACAAACCAGTATTTAAATACACACTGCTATGTAAAAGTGTAAGAATGTCATACATAGATTACAATGCTCATAACAATTTCAGGCCTTTGCTTGAATAGGCTTTCTAATTTTAAGTTTATAATGACAATAACACCTGTGTTCTGTAAAAGGTTTTTGTTCAGACATCTCTGGTGATAAAACTCTCACTGTATTATTGCTAATGTCAAAGTAAGGATACACACAACATGTGTTTGGAAACATTTATTGATATATGCCCAGTTCCCCCTTGATGCAAATGGGAAAGCATGAGACACTCTTTAATGGTTTCAAAGCATGGGGAACATTTCTAATATGGCAGGGCTGATCCCCAGTAGCCTGTGAAAGACGTCAATGAACTCCCACTGGTATTTGCAGGTATACAGTTGGCAGAGTCTTCTTGACACAGGGCCCGCTTATGCATGTGGGCCTCATGTTCTACTCAGGGAAGGAGAACACCTGTGGTCAGCCTGAAGGACTGTGGGTGATACAAGCAGCTAAAAACAGACCAAATAGAGCAGTTAACCTTTTAAGGAGGGGTAACTCTTTGACAGTGTTTTATGGCCTTTCCGATTCACTAGCTAGCATACAGGGAAATGTGACAGGGAGGGGCAGAGAAGTAAAAGACATGGCAAGGCACAAAGCATATGAGACAGATCCCTGCTGTTGCAATGTGTGTGTATCTGTGCCAGCTGAGCCACCAAGCCAGAACCTGTTCATTATATGATCATTGCTGGCCTTGTTTCTCCATTCAAAGGTTAAGCTTTACACAAACGTTTTATACATTGATAGATTCACATGTGAATCAGGGATGTATCCATTAGCTAGTTATATAAATAATCTCACTGTGCACAGGAAGTGTCAAGCCAATCAATTTAATCTCCATCGCTCACTAATTACGGAATGTTTTCATCAGCTTAGACAACTTAAGTGAGCTTTAAGCTTTTTTGTTGTAGTTAGCTCTTTTTTTTTTTTAAGGACTTCTTTTCTGAAGTTTAAATGCCGCTGGCAAATATGTTGGTGGAATCATAGTATGGTACGGTGGTTGTTGATCTACAAGTGACTAGTTTATGTGGTTTGGTTAAGTTTTTGCTTCCTTATCGTTGATTGATGGGGCTTCTTGTTTTACCTATTCTTTTACAAAAAGATAACCTGATTTATACACGGTTTTCTTAGAACAATAGTAATAATGATAATAAACCTTATTTATAAAGCATCTTTCAAAATAGTTACAAAGTGCTTATGATAAAAACAGAACACACTTAAAATACAAAATACAGAACACATTTAAAATACAAAAATTAACTAAAATCCATAAAAAATAAACACATTATAAAACACAAATGAAGCAAGAAAATTGAAAAGGAAATTAAAACAAAATCAGGTAAAATAAGCAGGCAGCTCAGGATCAGGATATGCTTTCCTATAAAAGTATGTTTTAAGAAGAGACTTGAAAGAAGACACTGACTCAGACAACCTTATTTCCTCAGGTAGGTTCATTCCAGAGCCTCGGGGCCCTGATGGCAAAGGCTCTGTCCCCTTTAGTTTTCAGCCTGGACTCAGGAAGAGACAGAAGACCTCTGCCCGGGGATCTCAAACCAAACAAAGGTTCATAAGGGATTAAAAGATCTAAAATATAATCTGGAGCCAGGTCATGAAGAGCCTTATAGGTAATCAATAAGATCTTGAAATCAATCCTAGAAAAAACAGGGAGTCAGTGTAAAGAGGCTAAAACAGGTGTGATGTGGTTGTGCCGCTTAGTTCTGTTTAAAAGCCTTGCAGCTGAGTTCTATTCTGTCTGTAGTCGCTTCAACGTTTTTTTGATTAAGACAAGAGAAAGGGCTGTTGCAATAATCAAGGCATGAGGAGGTAAAAGCAACTACAACAGTTTCTGTGTCTATAAAATTTAAAATATATCTTATTTTTACAATATTCCTGAAGTGATAAAAACATGATTGGACAAGCTTTGTAATATGTGGCTCAAATTTCCCAATTTCCCCTCAGGGATTAATAAAGTATTCTGATTCTGATTCTGAAAACAGAAATTGCTATCAAACAAGACACCAAGATTTCTTGCAACAGGCTTGATATGTTGCGACAGGTAACCAGTATATGGCAGTATTTGTTTTGTGTTGTGTGCTGGGACCCAATAACAATGATTTCTGTTTTATTAGAATTGAGCTGAAGAAAATGTATCGACATCTAGTTTTTTATATCAATCAGACAATCCTGTAGAGAACTCAGCATACTGAGGTCAGTGGGCTTGACGGGGAGGTGTGTCATCTGCATAACAATGAAAAGAAATACCATGTCTATGGATGAAATCACTCAAGATAAGTATATATATGGAGAACAAAATTGGTCCTGTCAGCACGGTGGAGCAGTGGTTAGTGCAGTCGCCTCACAGCAAGTAGGTCCTGGGTTCGAGCCCCGGGGTAGTCCAACCTTGGTGGGTCATCCGGGGGCTCCGATTTCCTCCCATAGTCCAAAGACATGTAAGTCAGGTGAATTGGCCTTACTAAATTGTCCCTAGGTGTGACTGTGTGTGTATGTGTGTGTGTGTCGGCCTTGTGATGGCCTGGCGGCCTGTCCAGGGTGTCTTCCTGCCTTCCACCCAATGACTGCTGGAATAGGTACTCCAGCATCCCTGCAACCCTGAGAGCAGGATAAGCGGTTCAGATAATGGATGGATGGATGGATGGATGGATGGATGGATGGATGGATGGAGGGATGGAGGGATGGATGGATGGATGGATGGATGGAAAATTGGTCCTAGAATTGACCCTTGAGGCACACCATAATTGATAGGACAAAATGATGACATGAAGTTGTTAACAAAGGCACAAAACTTCCTATTTGGCAAATATGATGAGAATCAGTCTAATGCAGTACCAGATATGCCCACCTAGTGCCTCAGTCTATCTAAAAGAATGCCATGATCAATTGTGTCAAAGGCTGCACTTAAGTCAAGCGACCCAAGAAACGAGCACATGCCTGTGTCAGCATTCATTAACTATTGAGAATAGTTCTCTCAGTGCTGTGATACTGACGGAAACCTGATTGAAACTTTTCAAAGATACTATGCTATGGAAAACAATAGTTTTCCACAGCAGCAAGAAGCTGCTTAGAAACAATTTTTTCAAGAATCTTAGAAATAAAATATAGTTTAGAAATTGGATGATAATTATCTAAGAGGGCAGGATCAAGCCCAGGTTTCTTTAGGACTGGTTGGACACAAGCAGTTTTGAAGTAATCTGCAACACAACAGAAAGCTGAACGATGCTTTCCAAATCTGAAAAAGGCTTTGAAACTTCAGTTAAGAGTTGTTATTGTGTTCTGTTCTAACTCCGGTCAAACTGTCAGTGTATCTGTCATCTGTTCACTCCATATTTCCATCAGTTTCTCTTCACATTGTTTTCATTGTGGTTGAATGTTCATCATCTCAAGGGGTTGGGCTACAATACAATAGATCACTGTAACCCTTTCGAAAGGTGACTCATTTGTAAACACTTGGCCGTTTCCTAAACCAACGAAGCATGAAAGGTATGTTTACAGACCTGGTTTGCCAACAAAGGATACCAAACATATATGTCCCGATTGGTATCATGAATTACCTTCTTGTTCTTCTTAAAATCGTTGTATCTTGTTACTCAGTCTAATCAGTACATTGGATTTTCTTCACTACAGCACCTATAAAATGCCTCTTTATCAAATACTCGCCCTTAAACCACAACAGCCAGAACCTGCCGGAGGCCTTTCCCTGAGTGCCAGAACAAGGTGAGAAGCCTCGCTTTGTGTCAAAAAGCAATAAATCCTTTAATAATAGCCCTCTGGAATAGCAGACAGGTTCTTTTTGTTTTTGAGATGTTTGACATGCCAGGAGCTGAGGGCCTTTAGAAAATACTGGCACATCAAGATAATGCTGTGATCTGATAAGGCTCACATCCTGTTTGGTAGAAATCTTCACATTCAAAGAGAAGGGAGATAAAGTACCCGGGGAAAAGAGAAGCATATCAAATCCTCTGCACCTGGTCTTTAGCATTTAGTATTGCTAGCTTTCTCTATTAAATTGCAAATAGGCACAATAAATTGCAAAAAATTTCAAGTAACAGATTTAACATTTCTGAGGTCATATCAATCACTAACATATAATTCTCTTTCTCCCGCTCTGTCTCTATCTCTCTATCGCTCTCTCGCTCAACTATGACTTCAGAGACCCGTATAGACCTTTTGTCTACTGGAAGTTACCAAGGCAAACACAACATACAGCACAGGATGGCACAACACACAGATAGATGTTGCAAAGAAGGTTATTTACATGAAACCATGAAAAATGACCCAAAAAAAGGAGTTAGCCAGGGTTCAACACATTCTGTGAACAATGGAAAGAATATGAAAACAGAAACAATTAAAATTTATTTCCAAACATGCATCAACTAAACAAGAATCAATGAAATAAGAAACATTAAGCAATAAGTACCAAAATCAAATATCAAGCAAAGTTAAGGCTCAAGATGAGTACCTAAAAAGCAGCAAGCTAGCTAGCAGTGTTTACTTAGTATGTTGTTATTTTGTTAATTTGCTATATTGTTATTTATTTTAATAATAATGTTATGTGTAGCATTACAAATTCTCAATTTACAAGTATGCCAGCGAAGTTTGTTCCCACTTAATTGCTTAGACTTGGTTGCATAGCAACAAACCACTTAAGGTCGAGCTACATTTTTTGGTGGAAGAAACTGCAAATATTTAACATACTATATACTTGTAATTTAAACAATGTTTCTGGGCTTCTTTTTACTTCGTAAAACTGTTGTATATAAGCAAAAGAACACAAGAGGTAGTTTGTAATCATGAATATCATCACCGCTGTGATTTGGTCGGCTCGTGCTGTAGATCATAACAGCTGTGCTTACGTAACTAACCACAGAATGATAATGAAGCCTTTGGCTTCATTGTGGTATAAATTCTTTTTATGAGACTCATAAAATTAAGATTATACTCATGAGTTCATGAGAAATTTAACAACAAACTGAATGGTAAGTATCTCCGAGTCTAAAGTACATCCCTCCAGTTCAACATTTCAAGGATCCCTCTTGAGCAAACCACCAGACACGCCTGAATAGTATGTCCCTCTCAACAATTCCACCTAACCCTGACCGTAATTGCTCTTGTAGCATGTCTATTAGTTGCCATGGTGGTTATTGACATATTGCTGAAAGGGGTAATTGCAAGCAATTCTGCAAAGGTCTAACCTCAAGCTCTTCTTCTCTAAGGCCATACCCGAAACCCATGTGTTAATCATGCAAGTCTTAATCATGCTGATGTCTGGTATGCTAACCTTCAATCAGCAACCACAACAGAAGCACTGGTTTTTGAGTCTTAAGGACACTTCATGCACTGATTAGCTCCTTATGTACCTACTAATCATGCATGGCAAATTAAAATGTGGGGTTAAAGCAGTTTGAATTGTCGTGGCAACAGCTAAATTAATTTGAAATGAAGGGGCTGGCAGATGAGAGCTCCATCTATTTATATCCAACATCTCAAATTATCCTGTGGAATGTCTTTCCTTATTTCGCCCTACATCCTACTCCTCTCTTTCCTTTCTTGTGACCAGTGATATACGCAAACTTCCCTGGTGCAAGGAAAAGCTGTTCCTTTCTGTTTAGGAGCTATTTTTGTGAAAGAATGTCAAGTTTAGGGATACCTGCCAAGAACTGGTCCAAAAACCACAGACAAAGAGAAGAGATAATGCCAACTTCTAACAGACTTTCAGAGGAAAATACCATGTTTAGGTTTCAGTGTTTCTAACCCCAGTGTGTACTGTGGTTAGGATTTGAAAAGCAGTGGCTTGGCCCACAGTCCTTGCAGTAATAAACCCCATGCCTCCACCAATGTGGCTGAACCTCACTTGAACAGATGCTTTGAAACTCACTTTTTGGTGAGGTCAGGGCAAACTGTGGTTACCAGACTTGTTTATGAAATTGTCTTATATGCTCAAAATCTCATTCCGCCTTATAGCCATTCTAGTCAGCCTTATAGTCAGGTCATTATCAACACTCTCAAAGCTTTGTAACACACATTCAATTCTTACAACCATGATAACTGCTGATACAAAATATGGCCAAGTTTTCGACACACTTGTGTTTATTTTTTGTGTGACTGTCAAGAGTGTGTTAAAACTTTTATGCTGGGAAAATGTTAGAAAAATATAATATTACTAGAAGAACCCCGCTACAATGTAGCGGTTTGGTTATCCACCCGTCTAAATCTCCCTCTTCTTCATCCTGCCAGCTAACCGCCTTCCCCCTGCCCCTAAACCCCCCCCCACTCCAACTCCCTCCCCCCAAATGCTCAGAGTCATCTGAAATGCCGAGAAAAGTGGTTTTTAGCCATTTTTAGAAAATGCATATTTTGCATAATTATGCATAATTATTACAATTATTTTAATTTTCTGCTATTTTTCTGGTCCTCTCTGGAACAATACCTACCACCTCCCAAAAAATTAGGATCATAAGTGCATTTTTGCAAAAATGCATATATTTTGCATAATGCCAAAACATTTCTGTCCCAGAAAATTTTTTTTATATAGGTGAAAAAAATCAAAGATGCTCAGAATCATCTGAAATGCCGAGAAAAGTGGTTTTTAGCCTTTTTTAGAAAAATGCATATTTTGCATATTTATGCATAATTATGCATACTTTTTATTTTCTGGGATTTTTCCCTTACTCTCTGGAACAATACCTACCACCTCCAAAAAGAATTAGGATCATAAGTGCTTTAGTTTTCGGTCCCGCTATCTACACTAACACCACACACACACACATTACGAAAATATATGAGTAGATAATTGGGAAATTAATACGTCATTTGAATACTACATTTGAAACTTTGGTTTCAGCCATGAAAGTTTATATTTCATCCAATAGTAAATTCATAATCTCGTAGCCATTAAACTGTAGGAGACCTTACTGACCCCATTATTTGTTCTTACACAATATTTCCTCTTCATTTTGCATTTGTTCTTTGCCAGCTATTGGAAAAGCTCCAGCAGAAAATGATAGAACAACATCCAGACTGTATTTGTCTTTCTTAAACCAATCTAAATCCACATCAGTATTCACGGCTCTGATGCAGTAGATTTCTTCTTAGCTCGATCAACAATTACTAACTTGTGAATGCTGGTGGGTAACTTTGACACAAAGGGAATTTGGCTGAGATCCAAAGAGCAAGATGTGGATGCTGCAACACAATGTACCGTAAAAAAACTCTAGATAACAGTTCTTGAATCAAAGTAGAAATCAGTACTGCACCTCTTTGATCAGAGTCATGTGAATGAATACTGGGGTGTACTAGTTTCATTTGCTGATGGTAAACGCAAGAACGACAAGATTAAGTTCTTCCACCATGCTCCATCTGCATGTTTTGGTTTGTTGTGGTGGCTGGTATGCCAAGATGTTATCTGTGTGCAGTATCTCATGCCAAATAAGATGTTCAACATCCCCTACATGCTTAACTCATGGGCCTGCTGGAGAGACTGAGAAATGCATGGATATTAGCATGCCAGTATATATGTTGTACAGAATGTGCAAAAAAAAAAAAAAGTGATCACCAATGTGTGTGGTGCAATCTGTGAGTGTAATATATTTGTTCATCTGTATTTGTATATTTATAAGAAAAATAAACAAATGCAACATAAACACCGAGGGTATCTGCACATGTGTCTCTATTCTCAGAGGTGGTCGAAATGTGTAAACTTTGAATTGGCTGGTTTAAAAGGTCTTGGTTGTCTCCATCTGGTTTTGTGGTGGGCTGTGTACAACAAAGAGTTTTTTAAGTTTGAAACATTATGGTAAGCAAACTATTCAAACATTATATCAATACAATGCGTTAGTACCATCTGGCATGATGGAAAAAAACTGTAGGAACTGTGAATGAGACCTCTGTGAATGTGTGTATATTTTTTTGCACATGTTCATGAATGGGGTTCTGTGTTGTTACACCCATCAGAATTAGTCCTAGGTTTTTTTGAATGTTGACAGTATGCGTTCGTATTCTGCCAGCCTGAGAAGACAAAGAAGAACAACTGACTGCAGTTGACTCGCTGCACAGAATAAAAAGAAAAGAAAGTGGGACAAGTAGAATATTATGCAAACAAGGCAAAACCCTGCAGAGGCCTGCATACATGTGCACATGCACATGCACACACACACACACACACACACACACACACACACATTCACTTGACAGAGGATATGCCCTGCATCATGTGAAGCATTTAAGTCAACAGAAGATATTGCCCTTCTCTGATTTCCTCAATATTAGCACCATGCTGGCCTAAAAGCTAAGTTCCCATTTATGTTAAAAATTCTAGTCCAGGTTTTCCATTTACTCATCATTTTACCCATTTGCCATTACGTTGCTTAGCCTTCCTTGACTGGTTATGATCTCGGTTCTCACGGCTGTATTGTAATGTCTTAAAACGGGTCATTGTTTTTCCATTTGTAAAGTAAGCATATGACCATGCATGCAAAAGAAATAGGAAATGAGTCATTTCAGAAATGAGTATTGGTTTAGGATTCAATTTCTTCAGCTCACGATGTGGGAAATCATTTCTGGCTGCTGAAAATACTATATGCAGTATTTCTAGTGGAAATCTCTAGTCCTTATGAACATGTATAACCAAAAACAGCAGAGACAGACACATGGTGTTGTAGTGGTTATGGGGCTACATAATTCCCCTTATTGAGCTAGTAGGAACGTTAGTTTACAGCTGCTGTTTCCTCGGTTCGGGTTTACAGTGACACACTTCCACAGCGCGGGTTTTTTGATGTTGTTGTAATGGTGGAAGGAATAAATGGTGCACGTTGTGTAGCCGAAAGAGAAAGTTGTCACGACTCCTGCTTGAGCTCCCCTACACTGGTGACCCCGACGTTTGTCTCTTGGTAGTTATCAGAGACAATCTTTCGAACGAACATGGTTGACGAAATCAACGCGGTTCCCCCCAAATTGCCAGAGTTCTGGGAGTCATCGGCAACGACATGGTTCGCCCAGGCGGAAGCACAGTTTGCTATCCGCAAAATAACAGATGATGCTACTAAATACTACTACGTGGTATCGGCGCTCGAATGTTCGACTGCAACTAGAGTGGTGAGTCTCCTTACAAATCCTCCGGCGGCAGACAAATACAAGGGGCTCAAAGACCACCTCTTGAAGATTTTTGAACTTTCCAATGCCGAGAAGGCCCACCGTCTCTTTTCTCTGCAAGGCTTGGGTGACAGCAAGCCATCCGAGCTCATGGACAAAATGCTGAATCTGCTGGGACTGGCGCACACACCTGATTTCCTCTTTGTACAACTGTTTCTGTGACAACTGCCTGCTCAGGTGCGGACCGCTTTGGCTAACACCAGCATTACCGATTGCCGCAAGCTAGCTGAAGAAGCTGAGAAGTTCTTCCTGGCCAGCCAACAGCAGCACTGCGCGTCCGCGCTCACCCCTGCCCACCCCCACACGCCACCACCTGGTGACTCCATGGTGGTTGCCGCGGCAACCCCCGGTCGGCGACAGGAGCCCGGCCTGTGCTTTTACCATGCAAAGTTCGGGGCCAAGGTGAAAAAGTGCACCTCCCCGTGCAATTTCAGCTCGTCGGGAAATGCCAAGGCCGGCGCTCACTAGTGGCCATGGGCATCGGCGTGGAGGACAACAGGCTACTTTTCCTGCAAGACTCCATCTCGGGGCGGCGTTTCCTATGCGACACTGGGGTGCAGAGGAGTGTCGTACCTGCATCGAGTGTGGACGCCTTGTCGGGCGCTCACGGCCCTCCCATGGAAGCTGCTAACGGCAGCTCTATCCGTACGTACGGCACAAGGCACATTGACATGTGTTTTAACGGACAGCAGTTCAGCTGGGATTTTGTCACCGCTGACGTGGCATTTCCCCTCCTCGGTGCAGATTTCCTTTGTGCTCATGGGCTGCTGGTGGACGTCAGGAATTGACGCCTGATTGACGCCGTCACCTTCGCTTCACACGCGTGTGCACTCAGCGATACAGGCTCCGTCAGGCTGTCCAGCATGCTCTCCAATGAGGACGTGTTTCTCCATCTTCTCTCCCACATTCTCGTCATCTACGACCAAACATGGAGTTGAGTACCACATCGTCACCACCGGCCCGCCGGTGCACGCCCGAGCTCGGCGCCTCGACCCGACCAAGCTCTCTGTCGCCAAGGAGGAGTTTGAGAACATGGAGCGCCTCGGCATCATCCGTCGCTCCAGCAGCCCGTGGGCTTCACCCCTCCACATAGTGCCTAAGCCTGGCGGTGGGTGGCGTCCATGTGGTGACTACCGTCGGCTCAATGACGCAACAACACCGGACCGCTACCTGGTCCCTCATAGCCAAGATTTCTCCGCCCACCTGGCTGGGAAAGTGATCTTTTCCAAGGTGGACCTCGTCCGTGGATACCACCAGGTGCCCGTCCATCCCGCTGATGTCCCCAAAACAGCTGTGACAACTCCGTTCGGACTGTTCGAGGTCCTGCGCATGCCGTTTGGGCTTAAGAACGCCGCGCAGTCCTTCCAACGCCTCATGGACTCAGTGTTGCGGGACCTGCCTTTCCTCTTTGTGTACCTGGATGACATCCTGGTCGCTAGCACCTCCGTGTCCGAGCACTTTTCCCACCTCAGAGCCCTTTTCGAGAGACTCAGCCTGCACGGGTTGATAGTTAACCTGACCAAATGCAAGTTTGGTCTGAGCACCATCGACTTCCTGGGCCACCGGGTCACCAAGGACGGGGCGGCCCCCCTTCCATCTAAGGTGGAGGCCGTCGCAGACTTTCCACGCCCACACACGGCCCAGTCTGTCCGGGAGTTCATTGGCATGGTGTCCTTCTACCACCGGTTTATCCCCCGGGCTGCTGATCTCCTCCGCCCCCTATATGAGGCTCTGAAGGGCACAGCCCCAAAACACGCTGTGGACTGGTCAGCAGAGGGGGACACGGCTTTTAAGGATGTGAAGGCCGCCCTGGCTGACGCGGCGATGCTGGCACACCCTGTGTCTGGAGCGCCCATTGCCATCACGACGGATGCTTTGGACTACGCTGTCGGCGCGGTTTACGAGCAGTTGGTGAGCGGTGCGTGGCAGCCGCTTGCCTTCTTCAGCCGGCAGTTGAACCTGAGAGAGTGCAAATACAGCACCTTTGATCGTGAGCTGCTTGGCCTTTTCCTCGCTGTTAGGCACTTTCGTTTCTTACTGGAGGGCCGTCAGTTCACGGCTTTCGTCGATCACAAACCGCTGGTGTTCGCGATGGCCAAGGTGGCAGAGCCGTGGTCAGCCTGCCAGCAGCGACAGTTGGCCTACATCTCAGAGTTTACCACCAACGTGAGGCATGTCGCTGGGAAGTCCAACCCGGTCGCTGACTGTCTCTCCCGGGCCATCGCTGGTGCCGCCCATTTGGGACTCGACTACAGCCAGATGGCGGCTGACCAGGCCGCCGACCCAGGAGTGCAGGCATGCAGGACCGCCAACACAGGGCTGCAGTTGGAGGATGTGGCTTTTGACGATGCCGGCGCCATGCTCCTGTGCGACGTCTCTACGGGTCAGCCCTGACCAGTCGCCTCGCCTGCTTGGAGGCGACGGGTCTTCGACGCAGTCCATGGGCTGTCTCACCCTGGCAGAAAGCCTTCACAGAGGTTGGTGGCAGCAAAGTTTGTCTGGAATGGACTCAAAAAGGATGTGAGGGACTGGGCTGACGCCTGTGTGGAGTGCCAACGCTCCAAAGTGCTCCGGCACGTCAAAGCGCCCCTGATACCTTTCACGGTACCTGAGAGGAGGTTCGACCACGTGAATGTGGACCTGGTAGGCCCCCTACCCCCCTCCCGTGGTTTCACATACCTTCTCACCATGGTCGACAGGACCACGCAATGGCCAGAGGCCGTCCCGCTTTCGTCCACAACAGCGCCTGAGGTTGCCCGAGCGTTCATCGGAACCTGGGTCGCCCGCTTTGGCACCCCATCTGACCTCTCCTCGGACAGAGGGCCGCAATTCACATCAGCGCTCTGGGAGGAGATCGCCGTGGGTTTAGGGGTGAGGCTCCATCGCACCACAGCGTATCACCCTCAGGCGAATGGATTGGTCGAGAGGTTCCATTGCTCGATGAAGGCCGCATTGCGGGCTACCCTCAAGGACGACCGCTGGGTCGACAAACTGTCTTGGGTCATGCTTGGGCTCAGGGCGCCCCCAAGGAGGACCTCCAGTCCTCATCCACCGAACTGGTCTACGGACAGCCACTTCGGGTCCCGGGGGATTTCCTTCCCACCACCACAGCTCCCTGGTCCGCCAGATGCCAACGGACTGCGCTGCAGGAGGAAGCCAGGGCTTTTGCACTGGTCCCCTTCTCAGCATGGCGGCTCTCAGTCCTATGTCCCCACGGAGCTGCGGTCGGCGGAGTATGTTTTCATCCGTCACGACGCGCACCGCGGTCCCCTGCAGCCACCCTACGACAGCCCATTTCGGGTACGGGACACTGGAGATAAGCACTTTGTGGTGGAGGTTGGCAGCAGGCTGGAGCGGGTTTCTGTGGACCGCCTCAAGCCTGCTCACCTGGACTTAGACCGCCCTGTTGGTCTTGCCCTGCCCCCACGGCGGGGGCGCCCCCGGCCCTGCCCCCCTCCCCCGGCGAGCCGCCCCCTGCTTCCCCAGCCCCTCCCTTTCCCCGGTCCAGCTGTGAGGACTCTGCTGCTTTGCCTGCGGTTAACCAGCACCCAGCTCCTGTTCAGCGGAGCCGTTGGGGCAGAGAGATCCGCCCCCCTCGCCACACTGACTTTTCGTATTAAGGCAAATTCTGGGGGGACGTGTGTAGTGGTTATGGGGCTACATAATTCCCCTTATTGAGCTAGTAGGAACGTTAGTTTACAGCTGCTGTTTCCTCGGTTCGGGTTTACAGTGACACACTTCCGCTGCGCGGGTTTTTTGTTGTTGTTGTAATGGTGGAAGGAATAAATGGTGCACGTTGTGTAGCCGAAAGAGAAAGTTGTCACGACTCCTGCTTGAGCTCCTCTACAGTGTCAATAAATATAATAATAGTAATAATAATAAATTACTAGTGCAAATATAATGTTAAAAATGGTACAGATAGACATTTTAGATTCAATTATTGTGGTGACATATGATGTCTGCTTTGAAACAATACCTGTCAAATATACCATCCATCCATCCATTACCCCAACCACTTATCCTACTCAGGGTCGCAGGGATGCTGAAGCCTATCCCAGCAGTCATTGGGTAGCAGGAAGGGAGAAACTCTGGACAGACCGTCAGGCCATCACAGGGTCCACACACACACATTCACACCTGGGGACAATTTAGTATGGCCGATTCACCTGACTTGCATGTCTTTGGACTCTTTGGGAGGAAACTGGAGCACCCGCCGGAGGAAACCCAAGCAGACACAGGGAGAACATGCAAACGCCACACAGAGGATGACCTGGGACAACCCCCAAGGTTGGACAACCCCGGGGCTCGAAACCAGGACCTTCTTGCTGGGAGGCGACCACACTAAGCACTGCGCCACTGTACCTCCCCTATCAAATATACAATTTTGCTAAATCCTGAAAATAAAAGGGATTGAGTGACTGTGTGGAAACAATGGTAATGGCATTTCAAAGATGGCGTCAAATGCTACATGGGAGAATGAACCTTAATTGGCTTTGTTCGCAAACACGAGTCATTTCATTGAATGTCATTTAAAGTCAGGCGACTTTTCTATTCCACTAGCAGAATTCAGACAACTGTCGTCTTTCTTTCATCAGAAAATAGATTGCATGCATAATATTGGCAGCAGTGATACAGGCTTTTGTAATCTCTTATTGTCTCTTACTATCTCCTCCCTGCCCTTTTCAGTTCAGTTTGCTCAAATGCCTAATACAGTAACTGGAATCAAGACATTAGATTAAGATATATTGATTTCCCTGTTTTAAAATGGCTTGTGAAAATTAAGCAATGCTGCTGATTTAATCTGTTGATTAGAGACCAGAAAAAGTCATAAAATAAATAAATCCTTGTTCGTTAGCTTTGGTCCAGTAGACCACATTTTCTAAAAATTGAGAGTAACAGGCAATACATAAGACACATTTGTCCTTTTCGTTTAGTTTTTTTTTTAAAGCACACATGAATTCTTGTTTATTTTACCCTTTAAAAAAGTTATGACGTTCACCATTTATTTTACAACAGACTCAGTCAGACTTCAGTCTTATTGGTTCCTGCCACTGGTCCATATAATTAGCCCTCGTAAAGGGTGAGACTATAAGTATTTATTCAGTTGTTTGTTTCATTAGTTCAGTTAGTATTTCACTGTGCAGTTGCATCAGTTTCACACTGAGGTTGCAAATGAAAACCAACCACCATTCACCTAGGTGAATGATTACTTTATTTAGCTGGATGGTCTAGTACTTGACTGTTATAAAATCCCTTGGTTTTTTCATTACAGTATCATCTGATGCAATGAAACATTTAACTTTGCTGATTTGTCATAGAGACACCAGTAAGATCTGTGACGATGAACCAATACAAACTAAAGACCAACACAAAAAACCTAAACAGTGGAACCCAGGTCTAAGATTACAATATTGCATTACAAAATGGTGGTGGTGTGTCATCCTCAAGCTCGGGTCCTCTACCAGAGGCCTGAGAGTTCGGGGGTTCTGCGCAGTATCTTAGCTGTTCCTAGGACTGCACTCTTCTGGGCAGAACCTCAGATGTTATTCCTGGAATCTGCTGGAGCCACTCTCCCAGTTTGGGGGTCACGGCCCCTAGTGCTCCTATTACAACTGGGACTTTGGACTTCACTTTCCACATTTCATCTAGTATTTCCTTCAGCCCTTGGTACTTCTCTGTCTTTTCATGCTCCTTCTTTCTGATGTTGTTGTCAGCTGGGACTGGTACATCGATCACTACTGCTGTCTTCTGCTCCTTGTAAACCACCACTATGTCTGATTGGTTTGCCAGGACCTGGATGGCCTAGTGGTAGTGACACTGTCTCTGGCGCAGGAGACAAACATATGATTCCCGGTCAGTGCAAGCCTCAGGCTTTAGACTCCTAATGCTATACATTGGAACATGAGTGAGAGAAAAAAACTACAGCTATACCGGCTTGGATGGATGTTGCATGGACTAATAAGGTCCAAATTAGGTGGACCTTATATGTATAGTATATATAGATATATAGATATATAGATATAGATACACACACACATATGCAGACTGGCAGTGCCGGTAACACCGAGGGTTGTCTAGCGACGGCTTCACCTGGCATGACTGTGGTGTTTTGATGTCGTTGTGAGGAGTGCAGGGAGGTGTGTTGAGGGTGTCTGGCTGGGAGAGCTGGCGCTGGATCGGCTGGGAGAGTTTGGTCTGCTTCGTCTGATGGGCCCGGGGACCACGGCCCCTGCCTCGAGCTGCACCAGAGGAGGAAACACCGAGGGTGGTCTGACTGGACGTGGAAGCGGGGCGGGCTAAGCTAACTGCTAGCCCTTGCAGACCAGCGGTTCCGACATTCATGCTGGCTGACGTTTGGGTTCCCTTGGACAGTGATTTTTCTTTAGTTTTTGATATATGTGTTCTTGTAGTTATATATATATATATATATATATATATATATATATATATACGTATACATATATATACGTATACATATATATATATACGTATATATATATATATATATATATATATATATATATATATATATATATATATATATATATATACGTATATATACGTATATATATACGTATATATAGCGTTTTTTTTTTCCCGGAAACCATCAATGGTGTAGATAAAAGTACTCAACAAATGAGGAGCGGAATATTAAGATAAATGTAGGAAAAAAAATACATTTAAGTTTTTTTTCTACATCTATCTTGAGATATGTATATATATATATATATATATATATATATATATATATATATATATATATATATATATATAAAGATTGATGTAAGAAAAATATTTTGTTCCTCATTTGTTGAGCACTTTTATCAACACCATTGATGGTTTCCGAAAAAACAAAAAACAAACCGCTATATATGCACATATATATATTCTGACAATCTTGCCTCTTTTGCTTTGAGCAAGAGAGGCAAGATTGAGATGGTTTGGACATGTGTGGAGGAGAAATGCTGGGTATACTGGGAGAAGGATCCTGAATATGGAGCTGCTAGGGGAGAGGAAAAGAGGAGGGCCAAAGTGGAGGTTTATGAATGTAATGAGGGGGGATATGCAGGTGGCTGGTGTGACAGAGGAAGATGCAGAGGACAGGGAGGATGATCCGCTGTGGTGAACCCTAACAGGAGCAGCCAAAAGTAGTAGTTCTGACAGACTGATAACTAAAGGATGCACAATGTTGAAATTCATGGTTATCCATTTGGGCTAAACCGATATCAGTATCGACCAAATGTGTATTTGGTACCGATAACTTATTTTAAGTAATTATATCTGTCCATATCTATACCAGTTTAAAATTCTATAATCCATATCACTAAAGCCTTGGAAGAGACTGACCTTAACAACTTACACTCAGGTCAATCCACTTAAAATGTGTCCCGATAGAGCTCTATCCACCCGTTTAACCTTTATTCGTATACAACTTGTGAAGGAAAACATCTTTTCACATCTGTTTGAGATGGTTAATGAGATGGCTGGGCCAAATCAGTGTCACCTAAAGCACTGTTGTCGGTCCCGTTCAATTATTCATCTGAGGTGTGGAGCGCCGGATGTCAACTCCACTGCCACACGCTTCTTGGCTTGGCCTGCTGGCTTGTGGGAGGGCTGCCTTCTGCCATTAGTATGGCTCTGATCAGATTAACTGCTGGGGACACTGCCAAGGATGGTCACTAAGAGAGAGAGTGTGCACAAGCAAGTCTTCCTGGCTTGGCTATAGCATGGCATATTTGGCAGGCTGCAGTGACCACTGAGGTGCCACATTTAGCATGCTGCCATCTCTATGACAATCATGGTGCAATGCCCGCACCCTAGGAAAGGGAAACTGCAGTAGTTTGAAGACGTTCTCACTCTGCTTTTTTTTCACGTGTCACTACATATGACATAGCAAGTCGCAAACAAAAAGCTAGCTAACTAGATAGCTAGATAAACAACATTTTGAAGGACAGAAAAGACACATAGCGTCTGCAATTATAGTGCTATAAAGTAGTTGATAATCAAATGTCATTTGCAGTATTTGCATTCTTGTGTCATAAAAAAGCCAAAGATATTGGGAGGTGACACTGCTCTATGACTGCAAAATGTGACTGAAGACAAGTCAGTGTCTGATAATCACCCAAGGATACAGGGGATAAAAAGACAGGGACCGAGTGATACAGAGATTTATATGGGAAAGAGTTAATAAAGAGAGAGAGAGAGATGAGGATAGAGAGGGATATATTGTAGAGGAGAAATGAAATGAGAGAGGGTGGAGAGGGATAGCAGCATTCGCACCATTCTACCTGTGGTGAAACAGATTGGACGCGCTGCAGAGCGTTCTGATTGCTGTGGCAACCAAGCGTCGACTGACAGATGGCTGCCTCCAAGTGTAGGGCATGGGGCCGTCCGTAGTCTCCACTTATTGGAAGGGCATGAGCATACACTACACACACACACACACACACACACACACACACACACACACACACACACACACACACACACACACACACACAGGATCCCCCTGAGAAGGGGGGGGGACATGGTTATTTTGATCTTGAGGGAGTGTCAGGTCTCTCTGATTGTTGCCGTTTCCAAAGGCTAAGATGTGGCTGATTTAAAAATAAAAGCATATCCATATCTCTTTCTATGAACACCGTGCAACATTTGTGGACATGTTGTGCTCGCGACATTCACTAGCCACAAAACTTACCTTGTGTGATACTCACTAGACGTATGTAGTTTATTGTATAATGTACAAACATATTATCAGCCAATTATCAAAAATTATCTGTCCAGTATCTGAAAATCCTAAAAAAAAGGTCAGGGGCACAGACAGGAGTATTAACCCTACCATGCATGTCTTTTTTGATGCTGGGAGGCATCCAGAGAAAACCCACCGCAGACAAGGGGCGAACATGCAAACTCCACACAGAAAGGACCTGGGACGGCCTGGGGTTCAAACCAAGGACCCTCTTGCTGTGAGGCAACAGTGCTAACCACTGGGCCATCAATAATCGAATGTTTCATTTCATTATAAATGTTTATTATTATAAATTACTATATTATTCACTACAACTTTCAAAAAAAAAATTTTTTTCATGTCTGTGACAGATATAGACATTGAACGTATAGTGAAAGGTGTCAGTTATGTAATGTCATGTTGCTGGTATGATGTCAGTATAACTATCAACAGATCATTTTCACTGTCTATTTTTGCTGAGCCGCGTGCCTCATGCAGAGTAAAATAGGCATCACGTCTATTTCCTAGAGCTGCATCGCTCGGTGTGGCTCGAGCCGCGTCTGAGCCGCGCTGCTCATGCCGGGCTGTGTGGCTGCTCTGACCTGGGAACACGGGCGCCCAAATGACAAAAAAGAGGTGCAGAGGTGCACACGTGCTGCTCAGGTAGGCCATGTGGCCCGGGCTAAGATTTATAACTTTATACTAGATTAAGTCAATTGTTAAAACCCCTCCACCAATATGGGTAGTGAGTGTCATTGGCGAGGACTGTGCGTTTGTCTATTGTCATGGACACACCTGTTCATGATGGCAAAGTACTGTGTACCCTTTGTACTGGGCTCTCTGTTGGCACTGTTGGCTATCTGAATAAAAAGATCTTAATGTAAGTTTTAGAACCATTCAGAAGCAATTTTCCCAATATCTACCCCACGTTCCCATCATAGACAAGTTCTTGTTAAAGAGACCCTCAATCAATCCAGGACCAGCCAGCAAACTCACACAACTGTGAAATGGACAATATGGACAATAACATGGCATATCGCAGAGGCCATTTGCCTACACAATTCATTTTCTCTGTGCACAATTTGCCCTTCTATATTTCAGTCTCTCTCGCTTTTCACACACAAATGCACGCATGCGTGCATGCACGTACATGTATACACACACGTGCGCTCACAAACACACGCGCGCACACACAGACAAACATTGGCATTCAGTCTCTGTGGCAAATGGGTCGCATGTGTCCTGTGCCTCGCCAACACCTCCTGTTCCCATAAATATCCTGTTATGAAAGGCAGGTAATGAAAAGCGGTGCCTTGGTAATCCGTGACGGAAGGCAGTTTCATGCTAGTTTAGCTTCCATCACCTCCATGGCCCCCACCACCTCCTCCTCCATTGATATGATACACCCCCATTACTGCTCCTCCTCCACCTTCTACGCTGACAGCTAGACGCTGATAATGTATGGGCCATCTGTTTGCAGTTCCATCTATGGACAGCATGTACAGTATGTGTTTGCATGTATGTTTGTGTGTCTGTATGTATGAGTTTGTGTGTGTGGCTCTTTGTGAACGTTTGTTTTCATGTTTGTGTGCACGTGTAAATATTTATGCATGTCATTATGAAAATATGTGTCTTTATCTATACATGTGTATGTGTGTATCCATGTATATTTACTTTTTTTTTTCCAAGTACACACAGTTGAGCATGCTTGCGCTTTAGAAGAAGCAGCGTCTCCGACTTTAAAGTCCCTATTTTAAGTTGGCTATGTTAAAGGCTCTTTTGTCCCTTATAAACATGCACATATAAACGCGGTCAAACGCTCATCTAATCGGCCCGTCTTGTGCAGGCGTGCAGGCTATGAACGTAAGCGTATGGCACACATACAGAGAAGTTCGTACACTCTCACCCAACCAAAGTGGGGGGGGGGCTGCAGCTCCCCCTAGTGGTGGGTGCTGCCCCCCCCCCAGTAGAGGCAGGGGGCTGTGTCACATCTTAGACCCAGCAGTATGCATATATTTTCCTAACATACAAATGCAAAAAAACAACAAAAAAAACCTTTATTTTAAACAGTAGGCCAGGGCTGCGTGAATGTACATTTTTAATAATAAAGTGAATAAACGCTCCATTCCAAATCTGCTACACACACACCTTACAAACAAAACAATGACGTCATACTGCAGCGACCGGGGGAGGCGGCTACTCTGACTGTCGGCGGTTCTGCACTGGGGGAGCGCAATAGCTGATGGGACTATTAATGTTAGCTCTAAAATTGTGTTTTAATTATGTGGTGTTCATGTTGTTGTTTTGGGGGTTCGACTCAGATTAAGTAGGAGGCCGCTTACTGACTAACTGACTGTAGGACCGTGAATGGGACTGATGTCGCCACTTGGGACATAGGAGGGGGCTCGTTACGTTGGTGTCAGTTCTGGTCTGTTCTGACCGGTGTGAATAAAGGAGCACTCCCGGGGTCCTGCTTTGTAAGGGGCATGGGAGTTGCGATTAAAAAGAGATCTCTGCCTCTCGACTCTTCTTCCACGCTGGCTCGCCACAATACTTTTCGTTTTAGTTGGCAGCCCCCCTACTTAAAACATCTTCCCACACACACACAAATACAAAAGATGGAGAAATAGTGAAATGTAAACCTGCTACCTTGATCTCAGAGTAATGTTGCCAGTAAAAGGAACACCTCTATTTTCACCTCTTTGCCTTTCTCTCTCAGCCGGTGAGGGAGTTGGCTCATCTCAGAGTTCGCCATTGATCAGGCTGGATAGCAGGAGACAGCGGTGCAGTGCTGCGGCCCTCAGAGGAAGACCCTCTCACACGTTCTGGCAGCCCTTCCAACAGAATAGGTAATTCTGGAGCAGCAGTTCCCGCTTCTCCCCGTGCCAACACATTTACAATTCAAACATCCAAGGTGTTTGGGTGGAAAGATGGAAATTCTCTGCCTTTCTTTCTTTCTTTTTATTTTTTTTAGAGAGAGAGAGAGAAAGAGAGACTGGATAGCGCTCAGATAAACAGAAGCCCCCATCGCGAGGCACTTGAAAGCAAGTGAAATTGTGTTTTGTTTCGGTTCTCCTTTCTCCCCCCCCCCCCTTTCGTTGTTGTAGAGTGCCACTAAATATCAAGTCAATCCAGCCATAGTCTTCCAACAGAGCACCTGGAAAACGATACCTATAATTTGGTGGTTGGACGATAGTCTAAATGTTCATTATGATCAAGTTCCATCAGACCTTTCTCAAATCTGCTTTTCTAGCGAACTTGAAAAACCATGGTGCATGTTTGTGTGTGTGTGTGTGTGTGTGTGTGTGTGTGTGTGTGTGTGTGTGTGTGTGTGTGTGTGTGTGTGTGTGTGTATGTGTACTGATAGGTGATAGGTAAATGTGTGAACAAATTAAGAAAGGGTTAGGGGAGAAAGAGGGGTTTGGAGATAACCCTGGCTGGTTACCCATCCTGGTTCAGCTAATACACGAGTATGTCGTACCACCCATACCCAGGAGCTCACACAAGTTTGATCTATTGGATCTCTTGGACAAACTAATATACGTTATTCAGTTCTTAATAGCAAAAAAAAAAAAATTTATGGAACAGAAAACAGTCATAGTCAAATTTACCCTGTAATATGCTATCCAGCAGCACTATGATATAGTCTTACAAGTGGCTGTCAGATGCTTTTTGCCAGTGTTATCCCTTCAGATGATATCTGTTTATCTGGCTGGTACTCAGTTGGTGCTCGGACATAAACCTGCAATTTTTTATTACTGACATGTTGCAGGAAGGCTGGTTGAAAAGAGAGCATGAATCAGTGTAAGCTGGTGCAGAGAGTTAAAGGGCGAGTGGACCACCTTTGTGCGCTGTCACTGCATAGTAAATGCTCTTGCACCTCTTAGTTTATGCAATGTGTGGGTTTGCACTCGGGTTTGTCTTCCCTCTGACACTTTGTACATATGTTACATTGCCTGTTTCTTCTTAGTTTGGATAATAATATTGCTTCAAAGAATCATGGCTGCTCTTATTATTAATATTATTATTATTATTATTATCATCATTGTAACGACCATGAATGACTAGACTTGCTAGCCCTTGGCTAACGGGTCCGACCCTTTAGTTGACTGATTAGCGCAGTCGTGTTAGCTAAGGGCGAGCTAGTCTAGTCATTCGTGGTCGTTACATTATTATTGTTATTGTGTGTGCCCGTGTGAGTGTGCCCATGGATAATGACTAAATCACTCTGAAGAAAATAAAAAATACACTTTTGATAAGAATAAAACAGTATTGTGGATCTTGGTAAAGTTTAAACTACATTTGCTTGCTAGGCTTTCTGCATGTCTGCATGCCCATGTCTCTTTAAGAAATATAAAACCTGTGTGCCTTTCTGTGTGCATTACAACCCCCAGGCTTGAGGGCTCAGGTTCCATTGCCTTCCCCAAAAATGGAACGCTCATCAGAAGATAATTCTGGGAGCTGAATAAATGCCAGCTATGTGGCACTGTCACCTAATCTTCTAGGGGCCTCCGAGCCCCGCTGCTCCTGTCTGTGCCCTGGGGAGGACAGCTTAGTACGCAGCCTGGGTACAGCGGCACAGGAGAGCGGGGCAGCAGAGATCACTCATTTTAATAGGCCTGTCACATTTGTTTTTAGAACCCAAGGAGGTCTGCCGCTGCAGGCCTCCGAATGAAGTGACCCCAAAACAATGCGACAAGCTGTGATGAGCTCAGGGAAGGAAGCTTTGGGGTAGAGGAAGGGATGAGAAATGGGTTGAAACAAGGGAACGATTGCATCAGTGAGGCATTTCACCATAAAAATGTATGCCATACCATCTATGCTGTGCTTGTAATATCATAGTTGGTATGGTTCCACTGTTTATTTCCATGAAGTACATGTACATGCCTTTGTCAGTGACTCAGACGGATAGAGTCCGTGCTGTAGCGATGATTTAATAACAGCTCACTCTGGTATTTGACACTCATCCAGGTCAAAACCGAGCTTCATATCTGTGTTGTGTTGACATATGTTTATATTTACCCATAAGTGTCTCTCTCAGCTGGTCTCTGTTAGAATCATTTTAGTGTGTGCATGTGTCTGGTTGTACATGTGTTTATTTGGTTAGAACTTCAGTGGGTGTGTGTGTGTGTTTTTTGTTGTTGTTGTTGTTGTTGTTGTTTGTTTTTGCACTAAGTGTTGAGCTAGAGCATGCATATGGTAGTTCAGCATAGCTGTGTGAAGTCGTTTGTAGTTATGATCCCTACTTTCAAGGCGCGCTCACAGATAATACATTTTATTTGGCCTCAATCAGTAATGAAGTTGCTGCTTCATTTTAGTTCTTTATCGGTCATGTGGAGGAATTTTTCTACGGCAAAATAATTCCCAAAGTCAGCAATTGTAGAGGGAAAAGTTCCGTTAACTTTAATCTTGCAATTCTGATGGACTGGCTCCCCGAATGTAAAAGAGCAATTATTTTTATACAGTAAATAGCAATATACATAGGAGGTAGTTTAAGTTGACAGGGTTGTATCAATTTCATTCACAATAGCATGATAGACTTAGTGGCTCCAACAGCAAGGTGAAAACAATGTTAATGAATTAACATTGAACACCATTGGGTTTTGGCCTGGGACATAGCCCAGTATTCTTTGCATAAACAAGAGTAGTTAGCATATAGAAAGAACAATCGTCTCACAAGGTGAGACAGGAAGAGTTCTCTAGGGAGTCGTTATCAAGTGACAGATAACTCAATAAGGCTCAAATGAAGTAAGCACCAATGTAGAAAGGTACTCAGTACTTGGTACCTTCCTGTCTGAAGGAAAGCCCTTGATTATAACAAAGATGAAAAATATTAATAAGATACATTTAAAACCTAGTTATGTGGTTGTCCATGTTGTCTTCTTGCTGAAAAAGAAAACAACAAAAACAAAAAACAAATTGCAAACAGGCAAAGATAAATGTGCTCTTTCTAGAGCAAATGAAACAGAGAAGATGGAGCAGCATATGTGAGGTTTGGACTGTGTTTATAGTGGAGGTGTCAAACTGTTTTTCATAAAGGGACAAAAGCACATAAGCTTTCATTCCAACAAACCAGTCGAACAGCTAAATTCACAGAGTAAACCTCCTTTAACAAGAGAAGGTGAACAAATCAGTGAAATCAGATGACTCAGCAGTCGACTGTAATAAAACGCTGTTTGCTCTAAGCCCTAAATAGCATCTTTAAAGCATCAGTTATTTTGTTTCCAAAACTGCAATTTACACTGGCTGAATCATTATCAGCACTAATGTTTGCCATATACAAATGGTACAGACCTTCATCGGATGTTATCATCAAACTTGGAGCAACAATGACGGTAATTACTTAAAAATTAATTTATATGAGGAGAATTAAGGCTGATGTGGAACGGAAGCCAATTAGCTTCATACACACAAACAGACACTTGCGCACACATGTTCTGAAGAACATACTGCTACCATGGACACTGCCATCTCTGAAGCAAGTTCTTAGTCCATATATCCAGCTGTAAAAATAGCTAGGCTTTTTCACACGAGACAATAAATTGGTGATGTAAACATTGCTTCAGTATTTTCATACCAGCAGCCTGTAAAAATGTACTGCATTTTCTCATCATAATAGTTTGGTAGACTGATAATTTAGAAGTCTAGGCTTCATATAGAGGGCTCAGCTGCAATTTTTTTGTGGTTTTAGCCAAAGAAAGGTTAGACCTGGGAACTGGTTAAGTCACTGCTTGAGTCATACATTCAGTATATTCTTTGAGCCGGCCTGCACAGTCATATATAAAAAGTAGCCATGATTCTTTGAAGCAGTATCATCATCCAAAACAGGATCCACATTATAAACAGGAAGCGAAATTCATACTCCACCTCTCCTCCACCCCCATTGTGTAGTATGTAAGCTTTGCATATGTAGTCACATGCCTGCAGCTACGATGAGGCATGAAGATAGAGAGGGTAGCATACAGTACAGCCCAGCCTATGGCAAGTGGCCATTATCCTTCTCAAAGTTATTTTGAGAGATTATCTTCAAGGCACTAGGCCATAACATACCTTTAAACTTTTCATTAACCCCTGAGACATTTGCCTATGGGACCTGTCAGTCATCCTTAACGTTCATTTACTCTCGAGCCACAGCCAGCGTTTGCAGCAATAGCTTCTTAAACTGTTTTACTAAGAAAATGGCACCGAAATAGATACACCTCTCCTAAGACATATAGCTTTGTTAGGTCTGTTTTGCTCAATGCTGCACACAGTGTGCACTTACTGTTTTATTTATAAGGGAATTTTCAATTAAGGTTGTTTTGCTTTCATTTTGCATTCTTCTACCATTTCAAAATATCATGTTAGATTCTTTGCATTTTCTTTTCTTTTCCCCGCCCTTGTGTTTTCAAAAGATTTTCAGTAGACTGTTACCCACATCAGACAGCAGCCTCAAACATCAATAAAGGTACTCTTATCTAGGGAGGGTTTGGGGGCACTGCACACAAACACGTCTGTGCAGTTAGCATGCACTCGAGCTTGAAGATGGCAGAACACACTTAGTGGTTGCGTCTTGTCCTCTGTGTCACCCCACGGTTATTTGGCACAGAGCAAAATAGTGGCGACATAATAACTAGAATGTAAACCAATCAACAGTAGAGCGAAAGGCGTCAAAGCAGTGTCACATTATCATTACCAAAGTAGCAAAATCTACTACAAAACCAGAAACAAAACAACAGAGGACCTTGCATTTTCAATTTCACCATGTTTCAGTTAACCTCAATAACTGGTCCTGCCATTACAGCAAAAGTCTCCTTTTATGTCACACCAGAATTGAACCCAGCTTTTCACTGAGCTGTGCCTTCTATTGGCCTAATCAAGTGTACTTAACTGATGATTCAAGTGCAATGTGTGTTTATGCATGTGTACATGTATAGAGATGAATCACGAATCTGTGTGTGTGTGTGCCCGCGCACTCGCACCCGTGTGCATTGGTGGGTGTTTACCTGAGATGCCGATCATGCAAGAGAGTGTGTGGTCCGTTTCTTTCAGTGCCAAGTAATCAGCCATCAGATAAACGCAGACACTATTTTGGCATCACCCTCCTACAAGTGGCAAAACAAAAGCCTTAGAAAAAGAAAACAGGGCATGTGGGTTGGGATGGACTGCTGATCAGTATCTGTATATGTGGGTGTGTGTGAGAAACAGAGGAAAAACTATAAAGAGAGAGAGAGAGAGTCACAACACAGCTATTCACTATTCTAAACTTAGCGTTAGTTAGTGATGACATCAGTTCCAACAGCCTTTCTACTATTTTCTGTCAGTGGCTCAGGGCATGTGTGTGCCTGTGGTTGCGTGAGGGGCAAAAGAGGGATGCTTGTGTGTGACAGTGCGGGGCAAAGCTGGGCAATATCCACCCAAGGGTGGTGACCTCATCTGACTTGAGCTGTTTAGTGGTGTGTGACCATTGCTCATTAGCTGTGAGAGGCCCATGTGTTTGGTTTTTTTCTTCATTCTTTTTCAGGTCTAGATATTAACAAAAATCATGAGGGGGCTAACAATAAAAAACCACTTCACAAGCAAGGGGAAAAAGAATTCCACAAGGGACTTAAAATATCTTACCTCAAAACAAACAATAGCAAATAACAATATCCTCCAACAAAAATATCAAGTGGATACAGAGTGGCTTAACTACTAAATAACAATCCATCTCAACAGAGAGAAAGTGTAACAAAAAGCATAACAAAAATAAAATGAAACAATTAAAAGAAAGAAAATTAAAATTCCCCAATATCAACTGTGAAATCAAAGAAAAGGATTTTGATTTTGGTCCGAGTAGGAGTGCATGTGCAGGTATTGCCATACTTGAGGTCCAACCCTTGATAGTCCACCTTTCTTGTGAGGACAATCTTGGTTGGTGAGGACATTTTGGCCTCTCCTCACAATGTCAACGGTCTATTTTAGGGTTAGGACTTGGGTTTAGGGTTAGAATTGGGATTAGCTTTAGGATCAGGGTTAAGGCTAGACATGCAGTTATGATGGTTAAGGTTACCTTAGGGGACAGAGAATGAATGTTGTTAATGAGCATCCTCACAACTACACCAAAGACCAACATGTGTGTCTGTGCATGTGTGTTATGTTTTAAAGAGAGCGAGAGAGACTGTCTTTTTTGTCATATCACTGAGTTTTCATTCATGTGACTGTTCTATGTTAAATCGTTGAGGGGTGCAGCTCCTCAATATCTAATGGTGTACTGTAATGAGTGATTCCGATTGCTAAAAGTCATGGATAACTACTGTCTGATATTCGTGCGTTGATTCATTTTTATGAGATAATACAGGGAGGTAGAGTATTATGGCTATTGGACACTTTATTTGAAAAATTATCAACTAAAAATGCCCCAAATAAGAGCTAAAGCACCTGCAGAGCTCAATTCCAAAAATGTTACCAATGACAACTAATTCTGTATCACACATAAGATACGTTTCATTTCTCACTAATTCCAGGAATCAGGTTAAAGAATTACTTGAATAAATATGCTATAACTCTTAGCGTTTTAACATTTTTGGGGATAGTTGGTGTAGATTATACTACAGGTTTTTAGGGTGTCATGAAAATAAATAATAAAAATTTAATTCATCTTAAGATTCCAGAAGTAAACCTAATAAATTGTAATTGAATTATCCATCTTAGCAACTGTATGATTTCCTTCACAGCAGGAGGATCAAATCTCACTTGAGAATATTATGTTTGAAATGGGAACTATCAGGGTAACTAATGTCCCCAAAGGGGCACATTTACATAAAAGTATTAAATTCACAAACATTATAAGCATCAGTATGAGTTCTATTACTACTACTACTTTTGGCTGCTCCCGTTAGGGGTCGCCACAGCGGATCATCCATTTCCATTTCTTCCTGTCTTCTGCATCTTCCTCTGTCACACCAGCCACCTGCATGTTCTCCCTCACCACATCCATAAACCTCCTCTTTGGCTTTCCTCTTTTCCTCTTCCCTGGCAGCTCCATATTCAGCATCCTTCTCCCAATATACCCAGCATCTCTCCTCCGCACATGTCCAAGCCATCTCAATCTTGCCTCTCTTGCTTTGTCTCCAAACCGGCCAACTTGAGCTGTCCCTCTAATATAATCATTCCTAATCCTGTCCTTCTTCGTCACTCTCAGGGAAAATCTTAGCAACTTTAACTCTGCCACCTCCAGCTCCGCCTCCTGTCTTTTCGTCAGTGCCACTGTCTCCAAACCATATAACATAGCTGGTCTCACAACCATCTTGTAAACCTTCCCTTTAACTTGCTGGTACCCTTCTGTTGCAAATCACTCCTGACACTCTTCTCCACCCACTCCACCCTACCTGCACTCTCTTCTTCACCTCTCTCCTGCACTCCCCATTACTTAGGACAGTTGACCCCAAGTATTTAAACTCATATGCCTTCGCCACCTCTACTCCTTGCATCCTCACCATTCCGCTGTCCTCCCTCTCATTCATGCTTAGGTATTCCGTCTTGCTCCTACTGACTTTCATTCCTCTTCTCTCCAGTGCATACCTCCACCTCTCCAGGCTGTCCTCAACCTGCACCCTACTCTCGCTACAGATCACAATGTCATCCACGAACATCATCATCCATGGAGACTACCTTGTCCGTCAATCTGCCCATCACCATTGCAAACAAGAAAGGGCTCAGAGCCGATCCTTGATGTAATCCCACTTCCACCTTGAACTCATCTGTCATTCCAACCACACACCTCACCACTGTCACACTTCCCTCATACATATCCTGAACCACTCCTACATACTTCTCTGCAACTCCCGACTTCCTCATACAATACCACACCTCCTCTCTCGGCACCCTGTCGTATGCTTTCTCTAAATCCACAAAGACACAATGTAACTCCTTCTGGCCTTCTCTATACTTCTCGATCAACATTCTCAAAGCAAACATCGCATCTGTGGTGCTCTTTCGTGGCATGAAACCTTACTGCTGCTCGCTAATCATCACCTCTCCTCTTAACCTAGCTTCTATTACTCTTTTCCATATCTTCATGATGTGGCTGATCAACTTTATACCTCTGTAGTTGCTACAGTTCTTCACATCGCCCTTGTTCTTGAAAATTGGTACCAGTATGCTTCTTCTCCACTCCACAGGCATCCTCTCACTTTCCACAGTTGTGTTAAACAATCTAGTAAAAACCCCACTGCCATCTCTCCTAAACATCTCCATGCCTCCACAGGTATGTCATCAGGACAACTGCCTTTCCACTCTTCATCCTCTTCATAGCTGCCCTCACTTCTTCCTTGCTAATCCACGGCACTTCCTGATTCACTATCCCTACTACATCATCCAACCTTCTCTCGCTCTCATTTTCTTCATTCATTGGCCCCTCAAAGTACTCCTTCCACCTTCTCAGCACACTCTCCTCGCTTGTCAGCACATTTCCATCTCTATCCTTGATCGCCTTAACCTGCTGCACATCCTTCCCAGCTCGGTCCCTCTGTCTAGCCAATCGGTACAAGTCCTTTTCTCCTTCCTCATACACCTTTTCCTTTGCCTGTGCCACCTCTCTCTTCGCTTTACGCTGTGTCTCCTTGTACTCCTGTCTACTTTCTTCATCTCTCTGACTATCCCACTTCTTCTTTGCCAACCTCTTCCTCTTTATAATTTGCTGTACTTCCTCATTCCACCACCAAGTCTCCTTGTCTTCCTTCCTCTGTCCTGATGACACACCAAGTACTTTCCTAGCTGTCTCCCTCACTATTTCTGCAGTGGTTGCCCAGCCATGTGGCAGCTCTTCACTACCACCCAGTGCCTGTCTTAACTCCTGACTGAACTCACACAACAGTCTTCCTTCTTCAACTTCCACCATTTGATCTTCGGCTCTGCCTTCACTTGCTTCCTCTTTTTGGTCTCCAAAGTCATCCTAAATACCACCATCCGATGCTGCCTATCTATGTTCTCCCCTGTCACCACCTTGCAGTCTCCAATCCCTTTCAGATCGCGCCTTCTACATAAGATATAGTCCACCTATGTGCACTTTCCTCCACTCTTATACGTCACCCTGTGTTCCTCCCTCTTCTTGAAATATGTATTCACCACAGCCATTTCCATCCTTTTCACAAAATGCACCACCATCTGTCCTTCCACATTCCTCTCCTTGACATCATACTTACCCATCACCTCTGTTCCCTTCACCAACATGTCCATTGAAGTCCGCTCCAATCGCCACTCTCTCCTCCTTGGGTACCCTCTCCACCACATCATCCAACTCACTCCAGAATTCTTCTTTCTCTTCCATCTCACTCCCAACTTGCGGGGCATATGTGCTGATAACATTCAGCAATACAACTTCGATTTCCAGCTTCATACTCATCACTCTGTCTGACACTCTCTTCACCTCCTGCACACTCTTGACATACTCTCCCTTCAGAATTACCCCTACCCCATTTCTCCTACCATTCGCACCATGGTAGAAGAGTTTGAACCCACCTCCGATACTCCTGGCCTTACTGCCCTTCCACCTGGTCTCTTGCACACACAGTATGCCTACCTTTCTTCTTTCCATCATAATCAGCCAGCTCTCCCCCTCTACCAGTCATAGTGCCAACATTCATAATTTCGACTCTCACCTCCACACTCCTACCATTCCTCCTCTCTCGCTGCCTTTGGACATGCCTTCCCCCTCTCCTTCTCCTTAGCCTAATAGTAGCATAGTTTCCACCGGCACCCTGCTGGTTAACAGTACCGGTGGCAGTCATTGGTAACCCTGGCCTCGACCGATCCGGTATGGAAAACGTATTTATGATTTCTAGTAGTAGTAGTAGTAGTAGTAGTAGTAGTAGTAGTAGTAGTAGATGAGTTCTAGTTTCATCATTCAGCAAGTTGTAGACAAAAGAGCTGAGGGCATCCTCAGGCCATCCTCGTCCCATGAAGCATCCCGCTTATTAAAGTCTTTCCTTCAAAAGTACTGAGCATTTTGAGACAACAGAAAACGTACAGTGCTTTTCAAAGTACTCAAAGATGCTTTACATGAGTTAAAATAAACATAAAAGCAACACCAAAAAAACACACAACACAACATTAATCATACATTAAAAGCAATTTTGAAGAGGTGAGTTTTGATTAATGATTTGAACATGGACACATCGGTGCAAGTTACTGTTGTGTGTGGGAATGAAGTTCCAGAGGGAGGGGGCAGCAATGGAGAAGGCTTTGTTTTCCCAGGTCCAGTGCATGGTCCTGTGTGGTAGAGACAGGATGTTGGTGATGGAGGAGCAAAGGCTGCAGGAAGGAGTATGGTAGAGGAGCAGGTCGGTGAGGTAGGAGGGGGCTTGGTTATGGACGGCTTTGTGAGTGAGCAGAAGGAGTTTGAATTGGATCTGCTGTGGGACAGGGAGCCAGAGGAGGTTCTGGAGGACAGGGGTAATGTGGTCACAGGAGCAGGAGAAGGTGAGCAGGAGGGCAGCAGAATTCTGGATGTACCGGAGTTTGTTTAGGACTTTGGATGATGAGCCGTAGAGAATGTTGTTGCAGTAGACAATTCTGGATGTGATGAAGGCATGGATCAAGGTTTCCGCAAAAGAGAAGGAGAGTGATGGGTGGAGATGAGCTGTTTTTTTGTGTTTTTTGTTAGGTGGAAAAATGCAGTTCTAGTTATTTGATTGACACGGTGTTAAAAGAGGAAGTTTCTGTCAAAAATAATTCCAAGGTTATGAACGTGGAGTGAGGGAGTGTGTGGACTTATCAATGGTAAGGCAGAAGTTGTGAGTGGTTTTGGTGAGGGATTTGGGATCGATGATGATCGTGTCAGATTTATCGCAATTTAGTTTGAGGAAATTGGCTTGCATCCATGATGTGATTTCAGTGAGGCAGTTGATCAGACTGGAGTAAATTGTAGTGGTGATGAATTTAGTGGAGATGTAGAGCTGGATGTCATCGGTGTGACAGTGGAAGTGGAGACCATGACGACATATGATGTTACCAAGGGGGAGCATGTAAAGGATGAACAGGAGAGGACCAAGCACCAAACCCTGGGGGATGCCTTGGGACAGAGGAGCAGGTACAGTTGTTGATGCTGATGAACTGTTGTCTGTTTGTGAGATATGACTTTAGCTAGGAGAGGGCAGTACCAGTGATGTTGAGGAAGGATTGAAGATGGGAGAAAAGAATGGTGTTGTGGTTGATGGTGTCAAAAGCTGCAGTGAGGTCGAGGAGGATGAGAATGCTGAGGTGGTCAGAGTCTGCGGAGAGGAGGAGGTCATTAGTGACTTTAAGGAGGTCTGTTTCTATGCTGTGCTGTGAGTGGAAACCAGGTTGAAATGGTTCAAACAGGTCGCTGGACATGAGGTGAGCTTTGAGGTTGAAGGCGACAACATGTTCCAGTATTTTTGACAGAAATGGGAGATTGGAAATAGGCCGGAAATTGCTCATGATATCAGGGTTGAGTCCAGGTTGGGTTTCTTTGTTTGTTTTTTGAGGTTGGGGGTGACAGCAGTCAGTTTAAGTGATTGGGGTACTGAACAAGAGCTGAAGGAGGAGTTAATTATTTCTGTAATGAGTGAGGAGATAGCTGGGAGACAGTCCTCAACAAGATTGTATGGGATGGGATCCAGAACACAAGCAGAGCTTCTCATTCCTACCATAAAGTTGAACAGCTCCATTGGGGACACAGGAGAACTTTGACAGTGGCTGAGTGGTAAAGGGGGGCGAGACAGGTGGGGAGGTGGAGAGGGTGGGGCGGTGGTCAGGTTGCTATAAATGGTGTCAATTTTAGATTAGAAAAATTAAAGTAAAGAGTGCACTTGTTAAATGTGAAAGAATTGGAGAAATTGTCACTGGGTTTGAGAAGTTTGTTTATTATGGAAAAGAGAGCCTTGGAGTTGGTGGCGCTAGTGTGCATGAGGAGTGAGTAGTAGGTGGACTGGGCTGTGATGAGCGCATCTTTGTATTGTTGAAGGTAGTCTGTGTAGGCTTGGACATGCACTGTTAAACCAATTTTCTTGCAAACTCTTTTTAACTGGCACTTATGAAATTTCATTTGATGGAGTTCAGAAGTATACCAGGGAGCTGAGTGAGTGAATAAGACTATTTTGGTTTTGATGGGGGCCAGCTGATCAAGACAAGAGGTGAGTGAGTCATTACAGTAATTGACAATATCGCACAGATTATCAAACAGCAGGGGAGAAGAGACAGACATTTTACTGGCAAGACAGGTAGAAATAGCTGAGGGGGAGATCGATTTGAGATTTCTAAAGGATATTATGCTTTTGGGATAGGGATAGGGATGTCAAGGTCCATGATGATTACCAGGTGGTCAGGGACACAGAGGTTGAGGCTGGAGAGTTGTTGTATTGTGAGACCAGTGGAACAGACCAAATCCAGGATATGGCTGCATTGTAGCAGTTCCAGGAATTCTAAGGCAGATTTACAGTCAGTGTCTCAATGTGGATATTAAAATCACCCAGGGGGAGAAGAGAGGATGAAGTCAGAGAAGTCAGAGAGAAAGGAGGGGTTTGGCTTTTTTTTGGGGGGGGGGGTACTTAATGGCAGTGACCAACAGAGTGGGACCAGAGAGTTTGAAGGCAAGGCGTTTGAAAGAATGAGCGACATGATTGGAAACGATGGTTGTTTTAACGTCCATCCGCTAAAGGGCTGCAACACCACCTCCCCGCCCCTCAAGATGAAGTTTATCAATGTATGTAAATCCTGTGGGTGTGGTCTGGTTTAGTGAGAAATAGTCCAGAGGCTTATGTCAGGTTTCAGTGAGGCAGAGGAAACCACAGTTACTGTCAGTTATAAATTCATTCAGAATGAGGCTTTTGTTGACTGAATGTGTGTTGAGCAATGCCCATGTCAGATGACGTTGCTTTATGATAGGTTGTGAGGACTGATGAAGGGGATGGAAATGGACTGATTCACGTGTCGTTTATTGTGGTAACCATGAGGAAAATGATGTCTGTTGGTAATATGGTCAGGAATGGGAAGAGGCCAAACAGCAGTGCAACAACCACAAGGGGGAGTAGGTGTGAGCAAACGATATGGCAGTCATTTTTGTGGACAAAGGGCAAGAGGGGGGTTCAGAAAGACACGTGTGTGATGTATATAGTCAATCTCATGTGGAGGACAGAACAGCTTGCTGCAAAGTAACAGCAATCATGCGACTACCTAGCATGTTCAGGTGAAGGCTGTCTTTTCGATACAGAACAAGTCAGATCTATATGAATAAAACCAATGTTCTGCGCTATATTCACAGACTGGAGACAGATATGATGGCTGAGAATTCTACTAAAATGCCCACCCACACCGTGATCCATTCTGGGAACTGGGCCAGAAATAAAAGTGGTTTTTCCACAACTATTGGGGAGAATAAAAAGATGGATAAAATCACCTTTTGTCAACTGGGACTGTTGATGGGCAGTGTCATTGGAGCCGATGTGGACTATTACTTTCGTAATTGTTGGAAATGAATCCAAGAGTCCTGGGAGTTTGTCCAGGATATCAGGACAGAAGCGCCAGGAAAGCAGCGCGTGACTGCATTTACAAAACAGATGTTTTGGACTATGGAGTCCCAAATGATCATAGTGGGGGGGAAGAGAGGAGGGGGTGACTGATTGTCAGCGCTATCAGGGACAGTCTTGGGCAGGGATGAATGTTGTTGGCCTGAGGAAGCGGCATTGGGACTGGGAGTGACCAACCCACCTGAACACCAGGGAGGACACGCAGTGGGTCAGCCACCACAGCAGCAGGGGCAGCTGTTACAGCATGTATAGTCCCAGCTGGAGCAGGGAGCGGTTCCACATGGGAAGGAGCAACATTGACCATGGGAACAGCATTGGCCACGGGGGCATCAACAGGGTGAACCATAGCATCAGCTGAGATAGCATGGTAAAGCGATATTACTGCATTCTTCTGCGTGGATTGTCACCTTGTCATGGTGGAGAAGCTTGCGTGGTCCTGAGATCCCAAGAGCAATGCTGTCTGGAGCTATGCTGCTGGTCGGGTCACCCATGGTGGTAAGATCAAGGGGGAGGCCCCTGACAAAGAGCAATCCAATCAAGACCTCAATGGTGGAGCAGGTGAAGGATTATGGCTGACTTTAGGGAAGCATCACAATGACTGGGAAGGCGGATGAAGGCTGTAGCAGAAATGGGCCCCCAGTCGTCTTGGACTCCATGCCACTGGATCCTGACCCAGTATTGTCAAAGACCATGTCATGGCTGTCTGTGCACCAGTCTCCCCAGATTAAACAAAGTCACACACAGGCGTCCTCCAGAGGACAGTCACTTGCTTCGAGTGACCGCCGATGAAATTGACATTAGAGATATATGGGCAGAGGCGAGGCAGCTCAAGGTCTTTCCGTCTTGCCATGTCTGACTACCACCTCTGACCAGGTAGCCTGTGAGCTGGGAGTGGAGCAGGAGGAGGGTCGGTGAATGAGATGATGGGTCCCAGAGGATGGTATCAGAGAAGGCTGAGTTCAAGCTGAGATTGTTTTGGACTGTGTGACTGCAGTGTCAATAAAATTGGATAAACAAGAGTCCTTTTTTTGCAGTTCATCTGAGCTATCAGATGTCGTCCTTGAGGTTAGTAATGTAATTTATTCCTTTTAGGCAGTCCTCACAAGTTAAAGTAATATTAAGCCAGTTGATTGACAGAAAAGAAAGTGGAAGTTAGCCATTAGCTCCATTAGCTGTTAGCTCTGTGAGCTGAGGGTTGAATCCACACAGTTCTCACTAGGAGTGCAGGAAGTCAGTGTAACAATTGATGATCGGGTAAAAGTCCATAAAACAGGCAAACCATGAAATCAATTAAAATAATCCAAAAGGCCACAAGGAGTTGTTAAAGGTTGTTAAAAGTTAGAAAGTAAGCAGAGCTGCAAACAAACAAACTACAGCTGGCAACTGGAACTGGAAGATACTAGCCCATAAATCAAGGACATTTTAAGAGCTAATGTGTATTTGGCCCTGTGATGGCCTGGCGGCCTGTCCAGGGTGTCTCCCTGCCTGCCGCCCAATGACTGCTGGGATAGGCTCCAGCATCCCTGCGACCCTGAGAGCAGGATAAGCGGTTTGGGTAATGGGTGGATGAATGGATGGATGTTTTGATCTGAGTGATCGACACAGGTTAAAGGTTACTCCAGAGTAGGAATGGGAAGATATAGGATTTTATCATAGATCGCGATAAAAAACTCTCAAAAAAAGTTGATCATGGTGAATTTCCATTATCGGGGTGATCGCAATGAATATCCTCACGAGTGACTTGAAAAAGCTGTTGCTACTTGCCAATGTACAGTTGATTTCCTGATTTATTTTGAATTGCCACAAGGGGCGCCAGCCTGCATCTTTCCGGTCATTCCAAAATCTTAAGCCTGTCACCATGGCTGAAGGCTGGGCTAGTGAATTGTATCTGCCACAAAAAAATTAAGTCTAATGTGTGGGAATATTACAGACGAGGCGCCCTCCTGCAGAGCCTGCCGAAGAAAGGTGTCGTCGCAGACCAACACCTCCAATTTACATTCCCATCTGTATGACCACCATTCAACTTTGTATGCTGAACTCCAGGTAAAATTCATTAAAGTACCCCTCCACTATGTTTGTTACATTACAGTACATTACAGTCATTTAGCCGACGCTTTTATCCAAAACGACTTACAATAAGTGCATCATTTAACGTAGGAAATCAGGAGAACTACTAGTCATCAGAGGTCATAAATGCATCTAAACAAGCATCTAAGAGCAAAACCAGTGCTTATGTAAAAGTGCAAGAAAGCGATTTTTTTTAAATGAGTGAATACAATAAGTGCTAAACGCAAGTAACAGGGTATTAGTTCTTGAAGAGGTGAGTTTTCAACCTGCGCTGAAAGATGGGCAGCGACTCCGCTGTCCTGACATCAGTGGGGAGTTCATTCCACCACTGTGGGGCCAGGACAGAAAAGAGCCGTGACCGGGTCGATCGGCAGCAGGGGCCTCTGAGCGACAGGGCAACCAGGTGTCCCAAGGCAACAGAGCGAAGTGGTCGGACGGGGGTGTAGGGCTTGACCATGGCCTGGAGATAGGAAGGCGCTGTTCCTTTCACTGCCCTGTAAGCTAGCACCAGAGTCTTAAACTGGATGCGAGCAGCTACTGGGAGCCAGTGTAGGGACATGAGAAGGGGAGTTGTGTGGTAGAACTTTGGGCAGTTGAGCACCAGACGAGCTGCAGCTTTCGGAACAAGTTGCCGTAGTCTAGCCGGGAGATGACCAGAGCCTGGATGAGCACCTGTGCTGTCTCATCGGTGAGGAATGGGCGAATCCTCCTGATGTTATAGAGGAGAAATCTGCAGGCGCGAGCAACCGATGCAACGTTTGCAGCAAACGACAGTTGGTCGTCCAGGATCACACCCAGATTCCTCACAGTCCGAGTTGGCGTCACCATTGTGTTGTCAATGGTGATGGCCAGGTCTTGGTATGGGCAACCTTTCCCCGGGAGGAACATCAGCTCTGTCTTGTCCAGAATGAGCTTCAGGTGGTGTGTCGCCATCCACTCCGAGATGCCAGTCAAGCGCGCAGCAATGCGTGTCTCTGTTTGTGTCCTAAAATGTCTGGCCTTGGCTGTACTGACTTATATCTGCAAAGTTTGTCACTAGAGCAATGTTTTCACATTCCTCTACTGGAGGAGGAGCTATCTGTACACCTCCCTAAAATCTGAGATTCAAACACACCCCGGGTAAACTAGATTTGGTACGTCACAAATCCGAAAGCCAATCTCTGTCTAATATGCAAATGCAAGGTGGGCAAAGAAACCTGAAACCTCCTGTGCAGAGCGGACTTGTCAGTACAAAGCAAGTTTATATTAGCATAATGAAGGTTTTGACAGTAAACATGGTAGAATGTGCAGTTTTGGGATTTAAATTGGACCTTGGAGCTTCATTCCACTGTGTACCCAAAAAAAATCCCACAACACTGCTGAAATGGTTGGAATGTATTAACTTTCGTCATTTGGCAGAGCAAGGGTACATGTTGGTATGGCTGCCGGTCTTGCTACACAGGAAAATTCTCGGAAGATCTTGTAGACACAACAGTCAAGAACTGTGTAGAGGAGGCCCTACAACTGGTACCTGTAAAAGTGAGACAGGAATGTCAACCTACAGAGCCCCCCCTAGATTATTTATCCCCGGGGTTACAGGGGGGGGGTCACTTTGTAAACTGCAGTGTTTACTAAAATATATGAATATATCATGAACAAAAACAGAGATTAATGTTGTTGTTGTGTGTGTGTGTGTGTGATGACGGATGAGAGCAGAAGTGAAGCTGTACATGTGTCTTCCATCTATTGAAGCCGATAAGGACCCGTTGCTGTGGTGGAGTGGTCATGCAGGAGAAATGTCTCACCCTTGCAGGGCTGCACGCAGTGCCAGTAGGCACATTCTTGCACCTCTACCAGCACATCTAAGGCCACAAAAAGTGAATATGCTGCCATTTTCCCACTTCAGTTTATCTCAAAAAGGACCAAGGTTTGGCACATCTCACTCTCTCAGCCACAAGGCGAGCAGTGCTGTTTGATGACAGAAAAGTAGTACAGCTTGACTCGATGCCACAATTGCCAGTTGGACTTTATTTTTGTTAAAGGATAATTCCTGTATTTCTTAAGAAAGATCGGACTCACACAATGTTGCTATTTTTTATTTATCCTTTATTTATGATTACCTTATTTAGGATTGTTTGATTGATGAATTCAGGTTTGTTTGTTTTTTTGCATTGACTTGTCTGTCAGTAAACTGGTTGAACAGCTGCTGTCCTGGCTGTTCCTGTCTGTGTGATCTGAAAACAAGGTTATTCATTTACTGTGCTTTGACAACACATAGCTATTTGAGCCATGTGAATACTTGGATATCAGGTTGATATGTAGATTCTTTTTATTAATGGATTTTTTTCTTGTCATTATGATTACCTGCTTGGGTGTTGCTGAGAGTCTGAATCTGTCCTTGTTTGTTTTTCAGTAAAAAAGGATGTTCACTAAAAATAGATGTGTCCCACAATAATGACTTTCCATTAGAGTTCATGCACTTTTTCATTATATTCAGCTTAATTTCCAACACCAAAATAAATCTTTCTTTTTTTTTTAGTCGCCACTGAACCAGTGTGTTGATAGTATGTATGATTTGAAAGTCAGACTGTCACACTGTTTCTGAAATTCTATTTTGGACTTGTCCATTTGAAGCCAACTGATTGTTGAAACTAAACTTACCCAGCATCACATCGACAAGCTGGCTAGCTAACTGATAGAAAAGCTAGCCAGCTGAGACTCATACTGACACACACACACACACACACACACACACACACACACACACACACACACAGCAGAAAGTTTAAAATTCTGTGGCAATGGTGCTACCCATTTTTTCTTCTTTTTAATTGGTCCATCTTTTTTTCTTTTTCTTTTTTTTTCTTTTTTGTGGCTTTTCCCCCCTCTTTTTCTCCCCAATTGTTCTTGGCCAATTACCCTATTTTCTGAGCTGTCCCGGTCACTGCCCCACCCCCGCTGCCGATCCGGGGACAACTGCAGACTAGTCAAGTCAATTTTATTTGTATAGCCCAGTATCACAACTTACAAATTTGCCTCAAGGGGCTTTACAGCAACACAACATCCTGTCCTGACTACCACATCTCCTCCAATCCATGTGGAGTCGCCAGCCACTTCCTTTCACCTGACAGTGAGGAGTTTCGCCAGGGGGACATAGCGTGTGGGAGGGTCATGCTATTCCCCCCAGTTCGCCCTCCCCCTGAACAGGCGCCCCGACCAACCAGGACACATACCCACATCCGGCTTCCCACCCGCAGACATGGCAACGGAATAGACCGCTACGCTACCCGGATGCCCTGCCAATCAATCTTTCACAGAGCTGATGCTGCTTTAATCAGATTTCCATGACTTTTCCAAAACTGTAATTTCCCATCACTTATCCAGGGGCTGGAAATTATATTTTCAAATTCACTGACTTTTTAAGGGTTTTTCATGACAGCATGAACCCTGTTCCATGTTTACTTCTGTTAACATCAGAGGGTTTCTTGTGGTAGGGTATTTTGTATTACCAATTGAACAGATTGTGCCATGTAATTATCTTAACTGTCTGTGTTCAATGGAATGGATCGTTTATCCTTTTCGATGGCAGATTTCTGAATAGCCGAGGTGTCAGTGTGTGTATGTGTGTGTGTATGTGTATGTTGATGGCCCTTTCACCTTGCAACTCTTTCAAAACTGTTAAAGTTGAATTCCTTTCAACTAGGCCACTGCAATACCAACCCAGTCATCCTGCCGCACGTTAGTCTCTCTCTGTCAGCAACATGTTCAGATGCGACGAGAACAAAAGCCTCTCTGCATCTTCACATTCCCCCTAAATCTAGTTTCTCTTGAAGTGAAAGTATGAATGGAGCCAGAGAGAGACAAAAGATGACGCGAAAAGGTTGGTAGAATAAACTCTATGTCAACAAGACTAGTCTAGACTTGGGCTCTTGAAGGCAAAACCCATGTGGGTGGAATAGGCAAGACAGGTGGAAAGTTTAGTTTAAAGACCGGCAAGCCACAATGGGAGGAGACCAATTTATTTAAAGGCTGTAAAACCTGTCATGAACTTCAACACTTTGGTTTTTGGAAAAGAGCCAGTTTTTTGTAGTCATCTGTACTGATAAGTGTAGATTTATGGAAGGTCTGTTTAATTTTGAGAGTATTTAAAAAATTACATTTACAATCCAGGTCAGTTACGAAATCATTCCAACACGTCTGAAGTGTATTTTAGTGCATATCATCCGTTGCATGTTAAGTGTTAGGTATGGCTCTCTGTTAACACTGACCTTATGTAAAGACATCTCTGACATATTCAGCTAATAAATTCCCTTTCATTACTCAATGTAAGCATTAAATGCATGCCAGAGGGTTCTGTCAGTAAGACAAGCTAAAGTTTCAACAGATTTTTCTTTAAGGTCGATGCCCACTGCCAACTAATTGTGGTGCACGTGTAAAAGATGGCGTCCTCTTTTAAAGGGTTGCTGCTTAATAGAGAGTTTGTGTGTTTGTTATTGCTGTGACTACAGTGCAAAAATCTATATTCACAGTACTACACCCTGGTCCAAATCCTCCACTGCTATGTTTCTAAAAAGCTGAAATTCTCTAGCACGCTGTCTCACATGCATACACACAGCTTAGGTGTCTCTGCAGTGGGATGTTGTTGCAGCAGCTGAGAAAACATACGTACCTAACAGTGAAGTCCCATTAGCTCCTCGCTCCATGGTGCTGAGAGGGAGGATATATGTAGGATGGGGGGGGGGGGGGACAGGAATGTGGGGCCATCCAAGGTTTGTGTAACCTGCGGTTACAACTGTACTGACGTGACAGGACTATACAAGTGGTGCAAACCACATATAATTAGCCAGGTATGAGCCCTCACATTTCATCAGACTCACCCTTCTTGCTTTATGTCTTTTTTTTGTGCTATTTCTTGGTCTGTTTCTCTTGCAAACACACAGGCATGCATGCATGCAATCACAAACACACATATGCACACACACATACCTGGAGGAAATGGTTATCTGTTGGCAACAAGTTCAGCTGCCCCAACCTGTTACCAACACACAATTTTCTCACATAAAATGAACATTTGTTTACAATATCTCCAGTCAGAGGCTATGTTTGTTAGTTTTTTTTTTTTAAATGTTATGTCTGAAATGTTCGAACCCAGGACCTTCTTGCTTTGACACGACAGCGCTAACCACTGGGCCACTGTGCCACCCTCAACCAATCAACCAGTCATTGTCATGTCACTTGGATAAAGATACAAAATGCATCCGCATGCAGTAACAATGAGTCACAGACCTCTTACACCTCACAATGGCATGCGTTTACTAACCATTTAATAATTTAGTTGGATTCATGCCCAGCGTTGAAATGGATCTCATACGTCCATATTTTCAAATCAGATGGTTGGCTGTCTTACAGTTGTAATATACCGCATCATAATTTTCACTCATCTTACTAAGATTCTTGAGCAAGCTGTTTGGAGCTCAGGAAACTGTGCTGTAATATGTACTTTTAATTACTTTTTAATCACCAACCAAAACATTGCCTTGGTCAGTGTAGTATATTCCCACATTTCTGGGGTAGTAGTAGCTCAGGAAGAAGAGCAGGTCGTCTGCTAACTAAGCAGTTCAATCCTCAGCTCCTCCCAGCAAAAATGTCGAGGTATCCCTGTGCAAGACACCTAACCCCTAACTCAGGGGTGCCCACAATTTTTTGACTCGTGAGCTACTTTTAAAATGACCAGGTCAAAATGATCTGCTCATATTAAAAATAATAATAAAAATACTCAATACATGTTTTACATATATATGAACATTTATATGCAGTGTGTGTATTTATATACATGTTGTGTTACATATACAGTATTGCAATGGATTTGCATTTATATTGAACCTTACACAGGCAATAATCATACCAAGCATTTGCTACTACACTATGTTGAAATTGCATCACTGCATGAACCTTTACAGCTGTGGTAAATCGATTTGTGATCTCTACCTCTCTACTCTGATGATGACCTGCACTGGACGGAGTCAGAAAGGTTGCATAGTTCGGACAGTAGCTGCTGGTAGCCAGCCTCAAGCAGGCCTCCAAATGATCATCTGTCATGGTGGAACAGTATTTGGACTTGATAATCTTCATGTGAGAAAAGGCTGACTCACACAAATAAGTAGAGCCGAATAATGCCGTCAAGGAGGTTGCGCATTTCCTCATGTTTGGGTACTTGTCCTCTGTAAGTAAGTTCCAAAACTCTCCATGCGCCCTGGACTTAAGCTGAATGTCAGCCTGTACTGTCAGCATCTCATCCTCCACTGCAGAAGAGTTCAGGTGAAACAGTGTTGCCATTTTTGAGGCGAGGGAATCCACCTCTGTATTTTCCCCAAATGGGTAGCACATAAATGTAGCGATTGGCTCAAGCAAAGCAAAGTCTTGAAACCGTTTGTCAAAGTCTGACCGGACATTTTCAATCTGCTCTGTGTAGCGTGCGCTGTCAAGTTGCGCACACGCCCTCCCTTGCTTCTCCAGCTCTGCTGCGAGGTTTCGCAAGTTTCCCAAATCACGGTGCTGCAACTTTGAGCGACAGAAGTTGCATTTTCCGTTTGAAAGCGTTAACTGAGCTGATCATGTTTACCACGCTTTTGTATTTTCCTCTAAATTAAGCTCATTCAACATGTTGGTTAAATCAGTTAAAAACGCCAAGTCTAGCAGCGACTGACTGTCATTAAGTTGCCTGTGTTCCGCATGTTTAGTGATAAGGAGAAACTCCTTAATCTCCGGACAGAGCTCTCAAAATCTCTGCAAGAATCTCCCTCTACTAAGCCATCTCACGTCAGTGTGTAGCGAGAGGTCAGAGTAGTTACAGTCGGCCTCTTCCAAATGTGTACGAAACAACCGTCTTGGAAGAGACATCGCTTGAATAGAACAGGCGATTTTGGTTGCCACATCCATGATCTCTTTCATGTTTAGCATTTTTGCGCATAATGCTTGTTGGTGTATTATGCAATGGTAATTAAGGAAGTCAGGGAAAGCATCGTCCTCCCTGCACTTGGCAATAAATCCATTGGAGCGGCCCACCATAGCAGGCGCACCGTCCGTGGTGATTGACACCAGTTTACACACTGGGAGCTGGATTTTATCCACAAAGTTTTTGAAGATCTGAAAAATGTCCTCTCCCTACGTGTGTTCCTTCATGGGTAGTATTGTTAACAGCTCCTCTTTTGCAGTCATATCTTGAAACACCATCCGAATGAAAATGCACAATTGGGCCGTATCACTTATGTCCGTAGACTCGTCCAATTGTAGTGAGAAACACTCGCAGTCCACGATGTCCCTGCAAAGCTGCTGTGTCAAATCATCGCCCATCACTTCAGAGCGCCTTGTGACAGAATTTCTTGATAACTGGAGAGCTTTGATTGAAGATATTATTTCTGATTTGTTTTTAAAGTCCCGAAACAACGAATCTGCTGCCTCAAGGAAGGCCTCTTTCATCATCTCTCCATCTTGGAAGGCTTTCTTATGCTTAATGATGGAGTAACTCACCCGTAAAGATGCTTCGGTGGCTGCCTTTGCCTTTGAATGCGGCTGCGTGAAAAGTGACTGCTGGGCGATTAACTGCGATTTTAGTTCCCTCACCTTTCTCTTTCTCAGCTCGCTTTTCGGAGGGAGGTCATTGTCATAGTTTTTATGAACAGTTTGAAAGTGCCTCTCCACATTTCCTTTCTTTGGGATAGCAATGCTAGACTGACAGAGGAGACATTTGGAATAAGACATGGTGAAAAAAAAAGTCCTCCTCCCATTCCGCATGGAAATGGTACGTTTTTTGTTTCTTGCTAGGTCCGGCTCCCCCACTCATTTTTGTTTTGTTTCACTTTTTAGTAGAATTTTTTTTTTAGAGAGTTGAACTAGCTAACTAACTTCAAGGTACGTTCGAGAGGGGCTCTGGTTGTTATGGTAACCAAATGTAACAAAGTTTTAGGTTCCGCTCTAGAATCTTTGGTTTTAGGCAACAGCAGACTGGCTGTCCTTTAACCCAGCCACTGAGGATGCACAAGCCAGTGCATCCTTAGTGCCGGTCCCAAGCCCGGACAAATGGGGAGGGTTGCGTCAGGAAGGGCATCCGGCGTAAAATCTTTGCCAAATCAAATATGTGGATCATAAATAAGACTTACATACCGGATCGGTCGAGGCCCGGGTTACCAACGACCGCCACCGGTACTGTTAACCAGCAGGGTGTCGGTGGAAACTATACTGTTGGGCGAAGGAGAAGGAGAGGGGGAAAGCATGTCCAGAGGCAGCTAGAGAGGAGGAAGGGTAGGCATGTGGAGGTGAGAGTTGGAACTTTGAATGTTGGCACTATGACTGGTAAAGGGAGAGAGCTGACTGACATGATGGAAAGAAGAAAGGTAGGCATACTGTGTGTGCAAGAGACCAGGTGGAAGGGGAGTAAGGCCAGGAGTATTGGAGGTGGGTTCAAACTCTTCTACCATGGTGTGAATGGGAGGAGTAATGGGGTAGGGGTAATTCTGAAGGAAGAGTATGTCAAGAGCGTGCTGGAGGTGAAGAGAGTGTCAGACAGAGTGATGAGTATGAAGCTGGAAATTGAAGGTTTATTGCTGAATGTTATCAGCGCATATGCCCCGCAAGTTGGGTGTGAGATGGATGAAAAAGAAGAATTCTGGAGTGAGTTGGACGACATGGTGGAGAGGGTACCCAAGGAGGAGAGAGTGGTGATTGGAGCGGACTTCAGTGGACATGTTGGTGAAGGGAACAGAGGTGATGAGGAGGTGATGGGAAGGTATGGAGTCAAGAAGAGAAATGTGGAAGGATAGATGGTCGATTTTGCGAAAAGGATGGAAATGGCTGTGGTGAATACATATTTCAAGAAGAGGGAGGAACACAGGGTGACATACAAGAGTGGAGGAAAGTGCACACAGGTGGACTATATCTTATGTAGAAGGTGCCATCTAAAAGGGATTGGAGACTGCAAGGTGGTGACAGGGGAGAACGTAGCTAGGCAGCATCGGATGGTGGTCTGTAGGATGACTTTGGAGACCAAGAAGAGGAAGCGAGTGAAGACACAGCCGAAGATCAAATGGTGGAAGTTGAAGGAAGACTGTTGTGTGGAGTTCAGGCAGGAGTTAAGACAGGCACTGGGTGGTAGTGAAGAGTTGCCACATGGCTGGGCAACCACTGCAGAAATAGTGAGGGAGACAGTTAGGAAGGTACTTGGTGTGTCATCAGGACAGAGGAAGGAAGACAAGGAGACTTGGTGGTGGAATGAGGAAGTACAGCAAATTATAAAGAGGAAGAGGTTGGCAAAGAAGAAGTGGGATAGTCAGAGAGATGAAGAAAGTAGACAGGAGTACAAGGAGATGCAGCGTAAAGCAAAGAGAGAGGTGGCAAAGGCAAAGGAAAAGGCGTATGGTGAGTTGTATGACAGATTAGACACTAAGGAAGGAGAAAAGGACTTGTACCGATTGGCTAGACAGAGGGACCAAGCTGCAAAGGATGTGCAGCAAGTTAGGGCGATCAAGGATAGAGATGGAAATGTGCTGACAAGCGAGGAGAGTGTGCTAAGAAGGTGGGAGGAATACTTTGAGGGGCTGATGAATGAAGAAAATGAGAGAGAGAGAAGGTTGGATGATGTAGGGATAGTGAATCAGGAAGTTCAGCGGATTAGCAAGGAGGAAGTGAGGGCAGCTATGAAGAGGATGAAGAGTGGAAAGGCAGTTGGTCCTGATGACATACCTGTGGAGGCATGGAGATGTTTAGGAGAGATGGCAGTGGAGTTTTTAACTAGATTGTTTAACACAATCCTGGAAAGTGAGAGGATGCCTGAGGAGTGGAGAAGAAGCATACTGGTACCGATTTTCAAGAACAAGGGCGATGTGCAGAACTGTAACAACTACAGAAGTATAAAGTTGATCAGCCACAGCATGAAGATTTGGGAAAGAGTAATAGAAGCTAGGTTAAGAGGAGAGGTGATGATCAGCCAGCAGCAGTATGGGTTCATGCCACGAAAGAGCACCACAGATGCAATGTTTGCTTTGAGAATGTTGATTGAGAAGTATAGAGAAGGCCAGAAAGAGTTGCATTGTGTCTTTGTAGATTTAGAGAAAGCTTATGACAGAGTGCCGAGAGAGGAGGTGTGGTATTGTATGAGGAAGTCAGGAGTTGCAGAGAAGTATGTAGGAGTGGTGCAGGATACGTATGAGGGAAGTGTGACAATGGTGAGGTGTGCGGTTGGAATGACAGATGGGTTCAAGGTGGAGGTGGGATTACATCAAGGATCGGCTCTGAGCCCTTTCTTGTTTGCAATGGTGATGGACAGGTTGACGGACAAGATCAGGCAGGAGTCTCCATGGACGATGATGTTCGCGGATGACATTGTGATCTGTAGCGAGAGTAGGGTGCAGGTTGAGGAGAGCCTGGAGAGGTGGAGGTATGCACTGGAGAGAAGAGGAATGAAAGTCAGTAGGAGCAAGACGGAATACCTATGCGTGAATGAGAGAGAGGACAGTGGAATGGTGAGGATGCAAGGAGTGGAGGTGACAAAGGCATTTGAGTTTAAATACTTGGGGTCAACTGTCCAAAGTAACGGGGAGTGCAGTAGAGAGGTGAAAAAGAGAGTGCAGGCAGGTTGGAGTGGGTGGAGAAGTGTGTCAGGAGTGATTTGTGACAGAAGGGTACCAGCAAGAGTTAAAGGGAAGGTTTACAAGATGGTTGTGAGACCAGCTATGTTATATGGTTTGGAGACAGTGGCACTGACGAAAAGACAGGAGGCGGAGCTGGAGGTGGCAGAGTTGAAGATGCTAAGATTTTCACTGGGAGTAACGAAGAAGGACAGGATTAGGAACGATTATATTAGAGGGACCGCTCAGGTTGGACGGTTTGGAGACAAAGCAAGAGAGGCAAGATTGAGATGGCTTGGACATGTGTGGAGGAGAGATGCTGAGTATATTGGGAGAAGGATGCTGAATATGGAGCTGCCAGGGAAGAGGAGAAGAGGAAGGCCAAAGAGGAGGTTTATGGATGTGGTGAGGGAAGACATGCAGGTGGCTGGTGTGACAGAGGAAGACGCAGAAGACAGGAAGAAATGGAAACGGATGATCCACTGTGGCGAACCCTAACGGGAGCAGCCAAAAGTAGTAGTTGTAGTAGTAGTAGACTGGCTGTCCTTTACATCAATCAAAAGGCAAATGCCAAATGGAGGACAGATGAAAGGCTAATGTCTTGGGAAAAAAAAGTTTTTTGGAATGTCATGGAGATCTACCAGCACTGCCTTCGCGATCTACTGGTCGATCACGATCGACGTAGTGGGCACCCCTGCCCTAACTGCTCCCAGTGAGCTGGTTGTTACCTTGCATGTGTAGCCGATCTGGCCTGACACCTCATTTGATAGCAACTCTGCGTTGTGATTGTGGATGATGAAGAATGAGACGGGGACAACTGCTGCCTTGCCAGCCGGGGGGGTTTATTCTCACACAGGCAGTGTAGAGTCAGGCTGTACAAAACACAATAATTAAAATAATTAATGTACAGCAACTTCATAGGACCACGCTTCAACATGCACACCTTTAAGGGAGAAGGGGGTACAGCGGACCGCATGAGAAACCATATCCATGCTCTTGTGGCGGACACTAGGGGCTATGCCTCTCACCCAGCAGGACTGTGAGCTGAGGGCGTGGTTTACGTCCCCGGGCTTGCTGGTGCAGGGTTGCATAGACGTATAAAGAGTAGACGCCGCACTGGCTGTTGGGGCGCGAGAAATACGGCCGCCATCTTGGACCGGTCATCCTACGAGTTGCCTAGCAGCAGAATACACGACTGAGAAAGATGCCAGAACACTGTTCAGCATATTCCTGCTCCAATCGACGGACCGTCGAAAACAGGGCTCGGGGGATTACTTTTCACAAGTAAGATTGAACATCACTATTGGTTGTATTTTGTGAATATAATATTATTGTACTGTATTTATGTCCAACTGCGAAATCGTAGCCAGCTAGCTAGGCTATGCTCAGTGCCGGTGTTTACCCGGCTATGAACTGAGACTTTATAAGTCATATTCCATAACACTGACTTTACAACTGACAACAGAATGCTACTGTACAAATAAAACAATATTAACGTTACTGGTATTATATTGACCAGCGAATTTTACACAGGTGGCACAGACTCTGCTATTCACATGTGATCCATCCTAACAACAGTAAGATAGGGGAGAACCGGGCCGAAAGTAACACGCCGCGAAATTAGCACAGAGCTTTTTTCGAAGGAAACAAAACAGGACGTGGCGCAATTAAGTCAGTGTGTGTGTTTATAAGACCTCTCCCTTCTCCCAAAGCACTGGCGCGATACGCAGTTATTTAAAAAAGTTATAGAGCGAAAGCTGTTTTTTCATGCGGTAAGTAAAATTACGTGATCTGAGGTTTTTTTTCGAATTGCGTTCATTCTTAGAAGTTCCGGTAAATGACTTTATGTTGCTTTGTTAGCACATTTACTGTCTCGATGACAGAATAGTTTTAAATCGCCAGGCTAAATGGAGAGGTGACCTGAGAGGGTCGAACGTACCAGCGAGGGGAGGGACGAAAGTAACGTAAATGATTTCCCTAGCAAGCTGCAAGTTAATGTATTTTATTGTATTATACTTACAGAATAGTACAGTTAAGGTCATTATTTTCAGCCTACATAGCCAATTGTTTTTAATTATTTGAGGACTTACCTTGCTTACGCCTTCACACAAACTGCAGTTCTCCAAATGACGACAAAGACCAATACGTTCCACGTGATGGCGGTGTGCGCATGAAGGTTAGCGCAAAAGCAATTGGTGAATTAAAAGAAATGAACAAAAGCGCGAATGGCTGATTCAAATATAATAACCAACCTCTATCACTGACGTTTTTGTGAAAATGTTGAAAAAATACGAGGCTTGTATCAAAATTGCGTTACACAACATTGATAAATTGACGCTAAGAATATTTATTAGTCTATGAAACTCAAAATGTTGCCTTGATGAATTGGCACAGATGTTAATTTGGGTCTGCAAGATTGGTTGATAAAGGTAAACGTGATCAGAATACAAAACCATAATTATACGATGCATCTTACGCTTTATGACAGCCGCTACTTTCGCAACGCAGCAGTGCTACTTTGGTCCCGCAAGGGAGGTGCGAAAGTACCATCGCGCAAGTTGTGTTCTCCGTCTGTTTATGCCCAGATCATTTGACTGAGAAACATATGAAAAGTTGCTTCTGAAAGGGGACACATGTATGTTGTTTCTGATAAAATATGG